>NW_007730010.1:151343-169580 GCF_000696425.1 Galeopterus variegatus
TTGCTTGTTGTAAGAACTTCAAAAAAAAAAAAATTGTGGTTGTTATATCTTCCTCTCCCCCTCACCCCGGTTTTTTTGTTGTTGTTGTTGTTGTTGTTGTTGTTGAAACCTAAGCTTTTAAGTTTTAAATAGATTCAAATTATCATTACTGAATTACATTTAGGGGAGTGCCCTGAATGTGAAATACATTCCTCATGAATTTCACTACAAGAATCATTTTAATATTTACCAGCTTGTATGTTTGAGTTGTGGGAAGCTTTAACTGCTATGTTTGGTTAAAAGAAATCCACAATACATTATATCTTAAAACATAAAAGATACTTATTATTAAAATATATAATAATGATAAAAACCCAGAGGGCTTAGTGTACATTATGTACCATAATAGCAAAAATACATATTTGTCATATTTCAAGGTAAGAACGCTGTATAAAAAAAGGTATCTTACAATCAATGCACCACATATCAGGACACTGCTCAATATACTTAGAAGCATAAGAAAGCTGTATTTCAGCACAGTCTTTGAAATATTAAGACCACCAAAAAAAGAATAAAATGTTAGAATTTATATAATTATAAAATAGTAAATATTCTGAATGTATTTCCCCTTAATATAAACTTTTTTTTAACTGAAGTAAAAACAATGCTTTCTTAAACATAAATATGTCTTTTACTGGTAATGTAATTTATGTCATCCAATTTAAAATTGAATAAATTAACTATACATTCTTAATCAGGTCCTGTTTCATATGTGCACTATATACATTCATTCATTCATTCAATTAATCCGATATCTGAATTCATTTTTGAAACAGGTTTATAAACATAAGTAATTTAAACAATATTGTATGAGGATACTTCAAGAAGACAACGGAAAAATAGAATTGAAAGGCAATACAAATCTTAGCATGTACATTTTGAAGTACCTTTGTATATGCTATAGTTAAAAGTGTATTTTATTTTATTTTATTTATTTATTTTTTTCCTTTTTGTCTTTTTTCATGACCGGCAATGGATCGCAACCCTCAGTGTCGCACCCGTACCGGCCCGGGACTGGCAACGGGATCGCAACCCTCCGTGTTGCTCCCTGCACCTTGCTCAGCCAGTGAGCGGGAACCGGTCTGTACGTGGGATCCGAACCCTTGGCGGGAGCGCCGCCGCGCTTCCCAAGCGGCGCACTGTAGCAGTGCGCCACCGGGCCAGCCCAAAAGTGTATTTTATACCTTAAAATTGTCTTCAGCATACAAAAGTTATAATTTTCATTCAGTTATTATAACATACAAAAGAAAATAAACATAATCAAGAATGTTAATTTTACTTGCTCATAATTACTTACACAAATTTAACATATAATAAAACTAATTTTTTGCTGTTTTCGAAAAACTTCTTGGCAATCTAGACTAACTCACCAAATTCTTATCTGATGCCAGACTAATCTATACAACATACAGACTTATTCTGAATACTAGCAGTGTTTAAGAATCAAGTATACCTATATTTGAATAACTCATCATTTATATACTAGATAAACTTGGGAAAATTTACCTGTGCTTCAGTTTTTATCTGCAAAATGGAAATAATAGTATTGCCTTGCAAGGCTACCGTAGGGACAACAAACAATAATTACAAAGTACAAGGAAGAAGCCTGGCACGTAGAAAGTAGTCCATTTTGGTAGGAAAACGTTTAGTTGTTTTACAGAGGTTTTCCTTACATTCACTTCCAAATCTGCTCCTTACACACCACTCACTGGGACCAAGACCAGTACTGCTCTCTGAGGCAACAGGAAACAAATTTTACTTCTTTTTACACATAAAAATTCTTCAAATATTTGAAAACTGCTATCAGATTTCCAGTATGACTTCTCTTTCTTGAACTAAACATCACCAGTTCTTAATGCTATTTTCCATAAATGATGGTTTTACAGCTTGATATTAGATGAGTTCTATGTTCTTTATACTTTTTCAATACCAAAGTATGAATCCAAGCAAGATAATTTGCTGAAGAAATTTGTCTGAATTTATACATACTTCATTACTAACGTGTTCTCAACTTTATTATACAGTTTAATACTTGCATGATTTTATATTTTCAAAGATGTATCAATTTGAACATCAAGTCTAATTAGAAACCTGAAAGAATTTAAAAGGCATTTAATGGCATCCATTTATAAAAATGTTTTAAAAATTTTTTAAACTGTATTTAAAAATTATCACTGAAAATTATTGTGATGACATAGATTTTTCACGCATACTATTGATGATTTCCTTAGGCCACAGATTTTTCAGTTGGAATTTACTAACACACTCTCTGCATTCTCTACTCTTTTCAGGGCAATAACTGGTTAAATGAAAATGTCAGTTTTGTGGGGGAAAAAACACTGAAAGGGAAGTGATGAGGCTAAGGTTCTAGTCTCAATTCCAAAGCTTATTAGATATCTGACTTTACTATTAGGCTTACTTCTCTCATCTGTTAATAACAGCTAGACTAGATTAACTTCATGATACTTTAACATATTCGGTGGCAAAATAAACATAATAATGATCTATTAAATGTCTTTAAAATACTTTTCAGATGAAATAAAACAATTAGGAACCTGATAAGAAGATACTAAAAACACGATTTAATAAGTATAATCTACAATTTAAGGGAAAAATTGGAATATTACCCATCCTAATTTTCAAATAAATAATGCATCTCAACAATATTTTTGGCGGTGACTCAAACTCTAATATAGAAGATTTATATCATGATACAAATTTATTTTAAGATATGTATATGGGACTATTTTTACAATATATTATTCTTTAAGTCATATTTGATGTTAACAAGTTTGTGATATAAACATAACCGTTATTTATGTTAAAAGCATTTAAACTGGAAACTTGCTTTTGTTATAGTTTTTATATAAAAAGCATTTACCCAAATCAAAAACTGAGGGATATACATTTTAGTATGCAGAGTAAAGATAGCACGAACTGTAGAAGTCTCTGTATGCAAAGAATTCACAATTAATGAGAAAAAAATCATAGCACTAGGGATGAGGGAGCTGTGGAAATGTGTAACTTCTGCCTCCTGGTTCAGCCATAGTTTGCAGAGTTGGTGTGGCATCTTCAATTACAGATCTCTTTTATCATTTACACAAGAATTTGACTTTATTCCTAATTTGAGGGAATGGAGGAACCATAGTTGCCCGGTAAATAAAGGATATTATGTTCGAAAATTTCCTGTATATCCAATTAGTATTCAAGCTGGTATTCTAGGCCCATAAAGAAAAACTGCTGGTTTCCTTAATCCATTGCATACATGACAAAGTGGAAAACCAAATCTCATCTTTATAAGAAAAACTAAATTGACATTCCACATGTGAAATATGTCTATTTGGTAAACTTGGTATAGAACAAACTAGTGATTCTTATGTAAGTTATGAAAACTAATGCTGTAGGGCAGTAGTGTTAAAACTGTTTGGCTGTGGAATTCATTCTTCCAATGAACTCTTCTGCAGGAGCTCAATATATTAAAAAAAAAAAAAAGGTAAAGCAACTGAAGTGGATCTGAGAGAGCCAAATCTCTTTTCTTCCTTCCAAACAGCAGACCTCTCCCCACTCCCCATCACATGACTGCAATTCCTGTGGCACTTCAAAGTACCTTGGAGCAGTCCAAACATAACAACTATATGAGGAATTCTTCTAGTGGAAAGAAAATGCTCAAAATTGTACTTCCTTTTGGATAAAAGGTTAAAAATTCTAAAATCATCATCTTTCATTTTTATAAATAATATTTTTTGGGAAAGAAATCAGTGAAAATATTCATTTAAAAAATAAAATGGTTTCACTGGTTTCCAAATATCATTCCCTACTAAGAGAAACCAGGTTTGCTTGCAGAAATAGTTAATTCCAAGGAAAGCTCATCTTGATAAGCCTTGAAGATCCTATTGCACCCAAAAAGAAGGAAGTGCCCAAAGAATGATGGGAAGATGCCAAAAGGACAAAGAAGCCAGCTTGAAGGGGCTTCCAATGGCCAAATTTGGAATGATAAGATTATCAAAGTAGAACAGATTATAACCCTTTGAATAAAATAAGAATCTGATGAGTCCATAGAGACATAAATTAATAAACAGCTGAAAGGAAGCTCTTCCTTGCATATAGTGGAATGAAAGGAATGATAGAATTAGAAAATCATCAAAAGATGCTAAAATGAATGGATAAAAGTTTGATAAGTGGCACATTATATACTTAGTCACAAAAGTATCTCCCCACTTACTAGTTACGAAGGGGAAAATGGTAACTTTACAATAGAGAAACCTAAAGTAAACAACCTTAACCAAGTGGCAAAAGTGAATATTAGCAATATGGGACAAATCCAATATTGCAATATGCCAACATAGCAATATGCCTCCTGATATGATGTACTGAGAAATACACAACATCACTTCTGTGGTATTCCTGCAAAACCTGAATTTAATCATGAAGAAACATCAAACAAACCCAAATTGAGAGTAATTCTACAAAATAATGATCTGTACTCTTCAAAAACGTCAAAGTCAAATCAAGAGAGACAAAGTAAGGTTAAAGAAGTGTTCCAAGTTAAAGGAAACGAAGGAGACATGACAAATAAATGCAATATGTAATCCTAGACTGGATCCTGGACCAGAAAAAAATTATCTATAAAAGACATTATTATCCCTTATTAATATGAATGCAAAAATCCTCAACAAAATACTAAGAAACCAAATTCAGTAACATATTAAAAGAATTGTACACCTTGACCAAGTAGGATTTATCCCAGGAAAGTAAGGGTGGTTCAACATATGAAAATCTATAACTGTAACACACCATATTAACAGAATGAAGGAACAAAATCACATGATCATCTCAAATGCTGCAGAGAAAACACTTGACAAAATCCTGCACCTTTCCATGAAGAATTTCCTCAATATGATAAAGACTACGTATGAAAAACCCAAAGCTACCATCTCGATGGTGAAAGACTGAATGCTTCCCTTAAGATCAGGAATAAGTATGCCTGCTTTCATCACTTCTATTCAACATAGCTCCGGAAGTTCTAGCCAGAGAAATTAGGCAAGAAACAGATATAAAAGGTATCAAAATTGAAAAGGAGGAAATAAAACTATCTCTATTCATGGATAAAATGATCTTATACTTAACAAACAGTAAAGAATCCACACACAAAAAAAACCCTGTCAGATCTAATAAGCAAATCAGTAAAGTTACGGGATACAAAATAAATACATAAAAATTAGTTGTACTTCTATAAAATGGCAATGAACAATCCCATGAAGAAACTGAAAAAGCAATTACACTTACAATAGCATCTAAACAAATAAAATACCTAGGAATAAACTTAACAAAGGAGGTAAAAAGAGTTGTAAACTGAAAATTACAAAACACTGCTGAAAGAAGTTTAAAAGACCTAAATAAATGGAAAGACACCCCGTGTTGATGGATTGGAAGATTTAATGTTGTTAATATAACAATACTACCTAATCTGATATACAGATTCAATGCAATCCCTATCAAAATCCTGGTTTTTTTGCAGAAATAGAAAACTCCCTCTTAAAATTCATATGGAATTTCAAGATACTCAGAATGGAAAAAAAATTTTGAAAAAGAACAAAGCTAGAGAACTCACCCTTCCTGACTTTGAAACTTATTACAAAGCTACAGTAATCAAAACAATATGATTACTAGCATAAGGACAGACATATAGACCAATATAATAGAATTGAGAGCCCAGAGATAAACAGTTACATCGCTTTTGCCATGGGTATCAAGACTACTCTGTTGAGAAAGGAAGTTTGTACATATAGTCTCTCAACTCTCACTTGGCCATATGAGGACAGACCTTGGGACTGGATCACTTCCATACCAACAGAAAAGCCTATCACTTTATATGGTAACATACTTCCCTATTTCAGACTCAATGTGTACTCCTTTGTTCTGTTTAATTATGTGTATCATATGGCACCTGGCCAATCCCACTACTGTGTATCCCCTTGCAGGGAGGGGACTGGGTCCTTCCACTGCAGCCCAGGAGGCACCTGCAGGCCAACTGCCCTACATCAGCTGTTGGGAGGGACCTACTATTAGAAACGATCTTGCTCTGCTTCTCTTTGTGAGAAAGTGTTATTCCAACCAGTGCTTATATGTGTTGTGCTGTACTTGGTGACTCTGATACTAAGATCCAGTAGGCAAAATGGTTGGACTTCTGCTCCTGGTAATAGGTAGCAGATACCACTTGCCTGACACATTCTATGAAAAAAGAACAGTCTCTTCAACAAATGATGTTGGAAAAACAACATTCACATGCAGAGGAATGAAGCTGGACCCTTACCTTATACCATCTACAAGAAATTCAAAACAGATCAAAGACCTACATTTAAGAACTAACACTGTAAAACTGTAAGAAGAAAACAGGAGGAAATCTTCATGACCTTGTATTTGGCAACGGATTCTTAAATATGACACCAAAAGCACAGGTAACACAACAATAATAAAAGACTGGACTTAATTAAAACTAAAAACTTTTGTGCATCAAAGACATTATCAAGAGAGTAAAAAAGACAAGCCACAAAATGGAAGAAAATATTTGCAAATCACAAATGTGTTAAGAATTTAATATCCAGAAAACGTAAATAACTCCTAAAATTCAACAATAAGATTAAAAACCCAACTGAAAAATGTGTAAAAGAACTGAACGGACATTTCTCCAAAGAAGCTATACAAACGGTCAATAAACACAAGAAAATATGTTCAACATCATTAGTCATCAGGGAAATGCAAATCAAAACCACAATGAACTACCACCTCACACCTACTGGGATGGCTATAGTTTTTAAAAAGTACAAAGAAAAGAACTGTGTTGGCAGGGACATGGAAAAATTAGAACCCTCACACATTGCTGGGGGGAGTGTAAATTGGTACAGCTGTAGTGGAAAACAGTTTGGCAGTTCCTTGATAAGTTAAACAGAATTACCATGCAAGCCAGCAATTCCCTTCCTAAGTACATACCCAAAAGAATTTAAAAAGGGGATTCAAAAAGATACTGGTATGCAAATGTTTATAGAATGTTATCAACAACAGCCAAAAGGTGGAAACAATCCAAGTGTCCCTCAACAGAAGAATGGATGAACAAAATGTGGTATTGAAGTAATGCCCTCTTTCTAAGAGCAGGACCGATGCCACTTAAGATAGCCCCTCCATTGTGTGAAAGTTAGGCGGGAAAGTGGGGGTGGGATGGAAGGAGATCCACTAACTGCAAAATTAGCTCGTACTGTTGGCTTGCTTGCATTGGCTGATACCTCTTGGCGCGATGACTGGGCGAGCGAGTTGCTGCGCTTGCAGCTTTAAAAGCCAAGAACAGGGCCAAGCCCGTGGCGCACTCAGGAGAGTGTGGCGCTGGGAGTGCAGCAGTGCTCCCGCCACGGGTTCACTGGCTGAGCGCGGTGCTGCCAGTCTCAAAAAGGACAAAAAAAAAATAAAAGTCGAGAACAAAGATGGTTCGGGGCCGCACCTTGAATTGGCTGGTGCGGTCCCGGCTACTGGAAATAAAAATCTTTTTCTCTTTTTCTATATCAGTCTCCAAGGGTGATTTTCTCCCAATGCCTATAACAGTATATGCATACAGTGAATTATGGTTCAGCTGCACAAAAAGAACTGAAGTTTTGATACATGCTACAACATGGATGAACCTTGAGAACATTATGCTGAGTAAAATAAGCCAGACACAATAGAACAAATATTGTATGATTTCACTTATATGAAAAATATACAATAGGCAAATTCATAGGCACAGAAAGTAGACTATAGGTTACCAGAGGTTGGGAGCAGAGGGGACGACTTTGGGAGTTATTGTTTAATGGGTACAGAATTTTGTTTGGAGAAACACCCTCACCCATCCAAGGCCAAAGGATGGACATGGAGACATGAGATACAGCAAAGTGAGACTTTAATCAGGGCCTTGCAAGGTATGGGGGTTTGACAGGCAGGCACATGGAAAAGGGCTCCAGCAAGCAATTTATTTCCTAGTGTGCAAGTCCCTGCACCCACCTCATCACTGGCTGAGAGTACTACAGAATGCACGATCTTCCCGGATGATGTCTAAGAGCACCCCAATTTACTACCCCCTTGTAACAAATTTCTTCGTCTGAGAGCTCTGGACAAGCCTGCAGAAAAGGCCCACCCAAAACCCTGTGAAAGGAGAAACATTAGGAAATGAAGAGAACAATAAAGGGCTATTAACTCATTACTATCTCAAGGACAACTTTATCCATTTGAAGTAAACAATTAAGGGCTGGTAACACATTACCATCTCAAGCAGAACTTTATCTATTCAGCAACCCCCCAGAAATGGGCTGAACCAGTCAGACAGCTTTCTGGTTGGGCCTGAATTATTTCTTTTTTCTTTTTTTTCCTTTTTGTCTTTTTTTGTGTCCGGCAATGGATTGCAACCCTCAGTGTCACACCCGTACCGGACCGGGACCGGCAACGGGATCGCAACCCTCGGTGCTGCGCCCGCACCTCGCTCAGCCAGTGAGCGAGAACCGGTCTGTATGTGGGATCCGAACCCTCGGTGGGAGCGCCGTTGTGCTCCCAAGCGGCGCACTGTAGCAGTGCACCACCGGGCCGGCCCAGGCCTGAATTATTTCTGAAAATGAATCACTTAGATTATTTTCTTACATTTGGAATGATGAAAAATTTTTTAAAATAAATAGTGGTGATGTACAACACTGTGAGTGTAATAAATGCCACTGAACTGTATACTTGAAAATGGTTAAAATGGCAAATATTACATTATACATATTTTAGCAAAATTAAAATAAAAGATATTATTGGGACAACTAATAAAATATAAATATCATACCAATGTTAAGTTTTCTCACTTTGCTAATTATGCCATGGGTATGTTAAGACTGTCTTTATTTTTAGAAATTTATACTCAAACATTTTGGTATAAAGGGAGATAGTATCTCCAACTCGCTGTCAAATGATTTAGAAAAAAAAATACTTAGATATACATACACACATACACACACAAATAGAATGATAAAGAAAGTGGTAAAAAATGTAGACAACTGATGAATCTTGGTAAAAGAGGGAGTGTTTCTTGGACCATTCTTACAATTTTTAAGTTTGAAACTATATCAAAATTAACAGTTAACAAAAAAGAGAGGAACATTTTCACAGTGCCTGTTCTGTGTTAAGCACCATGCAGATCAGATGATTGGAAACACAATCTTACTTAATTACAGATGTATTTCATGTGTAGTCTGAGACTCACAACAGAAATTTTAAATAAATGTAACTGTTGTCAATAAAGCAATATAAGGAAATATATGAAAAAGATGAATATACCATATTTGGAAACTGTGAAAAGTTTCTAACAGCTTAGTTTACAACTTTGTTCCAGCAGTAATGCATCTACTCACTTCAACAGGTCAGAAAGACTACACTTTGAGGTACTTTTTGGTATCAAAGTTATGGGGAGAGTCAGTTAAGAATACTGATCATAAGTTATTTAAAGGTCAATATGTCAACGAGAAGACAGTAACAGCCTGGTGAATCAAGCAGTTGTGACGGGCACAACAATTGAAAGTATGTATGAGTTGCTGCTAAAACAGTGAATTTGGAACGTTAATGCTATAAGGATGAAATACCTTAATTTAAACTATGTTTTGATGTTGGTTCATTAATTAATGACCTACGTAGTTCTAATGTGTTAAATTTTAAAATAACTTTATTAGAGGTTAAATCCCTCCATATTTAGAAGTGAATCTTACTTCCAGCATATTCAATTTGACCAGTTGTCTTAAACATTTACTCTTATTGAGTAAAAAGAAATACACGATCGTTTATTCAACAAATATTTATTGTTTATTATATGTTAGGTAGTGTTCTAGACACTGAAATATGATGATAATGGTTAAACTGTCATCATTTTAGAGGAGACAGACAATAAACCACACATATATGTAAAATACAGACTATTAAAATGTTGGTAAGAACTATAGAAGAAACTTCTGAGAATTGTTTTGTAGTAGAAGGTGCAATTTAAGATGTAGTGGTATTGGACAATTCCAAACATGTGCAATCTTGAAAGATCACCTGCTTGGTAA
This sequence comes from Galeopterus variegatus, assembly GCF_000696425.1. Classification (NCBI taxonomy): domain Eukaryota; kingdom Metazoa; phylum Chordata; class Mammalia; order Dermoptera; family Cynocephalidae; genus Galeopterus; species Galeopterus variegatus. The sequence continues at coordinate 161,477 of NW_007730010.1, forward strand.
ATCAACACGGCTCAGATTATTCCAACCAAAACATTTTGAATTGAGCAGGAAATAAAAATTATCTAGGAAAGTAGAGAAAAAAGATACAAATTTCTACAAATCAAAAGGAACAGTAAAACCTTTATAACTCTTCCTATTACTATATGAGCTTTTCTAGTAACACAGACTTTTCCTTTGTAAGAATTATTTATCAAATCTGTACATTTACATTTTGTGAAAAATTACTTGATTAACCTTTGTTTCATCAAATAATAAGCAACACTAATGCAGGGAATGTTTCTGCTTTCTGCCTTCAGCACAGTCTCTGGCACACACTGGGTATACAATAAATATTTGCTGGATATTGCCAGTAATGTCTTAGTCTTAAAAACTACTCTATTCTGTTCAATACCTAGAATTAAGACTGATGACTCATATATAGTCCACATGCAAAAGAGAATGGAGATGTGTCTATATTTGGCACTCTATCCATCCCAGCTCTTACCTTAACAAGGCAAATAAATAGACTACAAAAAGATAATTCAAATCATGAACCATGCTCAGTACTTTATAAGTTTAAGTCCAGAAATCTATTTCCATTTATAAATTTCAGTTTATATAGATCATGTGGGAAAAAGCCTAAGTGATTCATTTTCAAGAATAGCTTAACAAGGGTTGCTTGACTAACTTGTGGTACGATATCCTCTGAAAGTACACTTTCCCTAGGGTGACTTCTCAAGATGGTGGCTGGTCACCTTGTTCTTTTTACTTCCTGGTTCCTCTTCCTCCTCAGGATTTCTGGCAGGCCTTCTTCATGGGCTTGTCCTGAGCCCTCAGACAAAGAAATTCCTTCCGAGGGAGTAATAAATTGTAGGCATTGTTTGGGAAGATTGTACACTCCAAAGTACTCAGCCAATGAGGAACTGGGAGAGGGACTTGAGCACTAGGGAATAAATTGCTTGATGTAACCTTTTGGGGTTTGCCTGATTCATCAGACACTCAGTCTTGCAAGACTGCCATTAAAGTCTCGCTTTGCTGTACCTCGTGTCTCCATGTCCATCCTTTGGCATTGGACGGGTGAGGGCATTTCTCACAGATTATAAGTATTATTAATTCTAAAAAGTTCATATAGATGCACATACATGTAAGTGAAAGTTTCAAGGAACATATATTGAGGCCAATCTACTAGAAATGATTAATGATGAAGGAAGAACAGCACATCAGTTCTAAAAATCCAAACACCATGAATTCATACTTTGTCAAATATGTTCTCAAATATCTATATGACTAAAATTTGAATGGTGTCACACAAACTATGACTGTTCCTAGTTAGTACCCATAGTACAAACATGAATCTATTTAATTCACTGCTAAACCTGGGTCCATCCAATAAAGGCTGATAAACGGAATAAAGAATTCTTCTTCAACACATTACAGTATCACACACAGAAAAATATTTTACTGACCTCCAGGACAGTCCAAATTTCATTTACATTTGTTATTGATGGCCCCAAAATAGCAACATTCATTCTGCAGAGCAAATTAGGCAAGACCAGCTACTCTATTACTATGCAAATAAAACTCATTAGTGAGCTAACAATTTCATTTCTACAGATGCAAATGGACTGGAAGGCCTATTATTTTTGAACATTATAAGATGTTCTGTTTCAGTAAAATAACAACATAAAATGTATTTTTAAGACTTCTATCAATATTTTTTCACTTCTTTTCTTAGACAATAATGACTACTTATAACTCTTAAACACTCAAACTGTACATTTAATATTCTAAAATGACACTTGAAGCGATTGTTTTTAGAAGAATCACCTTATTTTTTAAATTACTACAGCAGAAGAAATCCAACTAAGTTGATATACTGTAAATCAAATTTATTAGCTCGACTAATTAAAACTGCACTGCTGTAAAGGGAAAGTGACAAAACTGTAATTCCTCTTAGATGGGCTCTTGACTGACTCCTTCAGTTTTTTAGCCCACTTTCATAAAGGCAAACAAAAAATTTCTCAATTCTCCATACACCTGTATTGTACTCTTCAACTGGTCCTCTTCATTAAAAAGTAAATAAAGAAAAACAAGAAAAAAATATAACAGTCCAGATAATTAACAAAGAAATGAACATTGCCATTTTACCATCCATTGAGTCATTTAAGTTTATTTGGCTTTCTCCATATGACTTCAAAAATACAGCTGCAAGGGCCGACCCCATGGCTCACTAGGGAGAGTGTGGCGCTGGGAGCGCAACGGTGCTCCCGCCGCGGGTTCGGATCCTATATAGGGATGGCCGGTGTGCTCACTGGCTGAGCACGGTGCGGGCGACACCAAGCCAAGGGTTGCAATTCCCTTACTTCCCTTACCGGTCACAAAAAAAAAAAAATACAGCTGCAAAAGAGGGTACTCAAATACTATCAAATACTATAGTAAAAAAAAATAAGATCTAAGTCCATGGAGAATAAAACTAAAGAACTACTGGAGAGAGTATGCAATGTAGGTAGGTTAGGATACTTTTTTCTTTTGCCAGATTTTTTATAAAAATTCATCTACTATCTTACTGAGACGGTTTAGTAGAGTACATGTCCTTTCCAGATACCTTCCCATCTTGTTGAAAGACAATCTTCCCTGAAGTTCTTGGTGTTCCTACATGGTCAAAGGCTTCTGAATAATGGAAACTAAAGGCTATAGAGACAGAGAATGTCTCCACCCCCCAGAGCCATGTTTTGCCCATTTTAAAAGTTAATACAGCCTATAGAATTCATTCTTACCTCCCAAGGAACCAACTGCTTACATTCCCCAGAGGACAGGCTTTTCTTCCTTCCTCAAGAGAGGGTCTGTTTACATCCCAAAGTAAAAGATCAGGTCCTTGGGTGGGTCACTTGTTTTCTTTGACTCCTCTTTTTCTCTCTCTAGAGGAGAAGATGGGAAGATGTACCTGCAGCTCCTATAGAAGCTCAAAATTTCCTAATTTTGGAGTTCCTCTCCTGTGGTGCAACCTATGCACATGCAGGTAGCTGTCTCTCACCATGTTGCCCTGTGGGGAGCTACGGAGGAGCAACACATGGTGCTCTTTGAATACATACAAGGTTTCCCCTAATCCGGATGTCTCCTGTATGTGTGTAAAGTGTATAATGAAGTTAACCTGCAGAAGGCTAACTTTTAGTATGCTGGTAGGACGATAGCTTAGACCTTTCACAATTTCAGACTTAACAGGTCTCTAACCACATTCCGGAAAAGTCACTGACTTGATAAATGCTGTGTAATTTGGAAATGCCCACTTTATTTGACATAATATAGTTATAGCTGCACTTCCCATCTACTCATTTATAAAACCAAGAAAAAAATTAGATGAGATCTAAGACTATTATGTTATTCTTTTTAAAAAAGAACGCTATTTTACAATATTAACTATGGACACATAATTTCTTTCTTCCCATGCCCTCTCACCTAACTAAGCTCCTATGAAAACAAACAAATATTGATAAAAACTCCAGCTACAGACAAAGACAGTACAAATCTGCAATGGTTAATTACACTTGAATATTTAGATCCCTTTTTGCATGTTGAGAAAATACATAAATCAGATTTTCTAAATCTTATAAAATTTTATACTCACCTTTAATAAATTTGTTCAATTTTATCAAAAGATTTCTATAAAAATATAGGCAACAAATGCTTGTAGTGGTAACTAAACGTATCAAATATACAACCAACTGCTTAAGTCCAAATATCAGATGGAAACATCAGATTTTATCATTCCCTATAATGAAATAAATAGCTGTCAAACTACCTTCTCATAATTTAATATAAAATATTCTGAATAGTTCTCCAGAGAATTTTCCATGGTTGTGCAAAAGACAGAAAAATGATAAGCAGTCAAACATTGCTTTAGTACTTCCCAAGTCTATAGTTAAACAGTGTAAGTAATTTGAAGAAATAGCATTCAATAAACATGTATACTGATTAGGTTCCATTTTCACCAGAATGAAACTACTGAAAGTATGAAGTATTTGACAAAAGTGAATATGTTAAAATAGATTCAATAGTTCTTTGATAGTATTTAACTTGAAAATTATAGTTACTGTAATTTAATACTGTAATCGCAAAAAATCACACCAATAAATTACCAAGTCATCTAATATATTTAATTCCTAAGTAAGGAATATTTGATTTAAGTCAGCTGGATCTATATACCAAATCTTTCAAAGACCAAAATTTATAACAAATTATATATAACTTAACTAACTTTACTTTTATGTACTTAGAAAAGATGCATTTATGCATTGGTGACATGCACATAAAGCATACATGAAAAGCCCAGTAGTAATAGTTGTTTTTACATAAAGCATTCTGGGGATGTGAAACAGAACAAACTAAGAGGAAAATTACACAATGATACAGTTAAAAAATAGTGCCTAGTAAGAAGGCGAAGCACAGTGTGTTATCGTCACATTTTGCTACTTAAAAAGATAAAGATGTGTAGTTAAAGAGAGGACTCAAAGACAGAAGAATGAGAAAATGGATGGAAAAGGTGGTACCTTCTACAAGAGAGTTATACTCATGAGATGCAAAAAAAGAGATAATGTTGAACTACATAATAGAGACAGACTTGAAGTGAATGGAACATAAGCTTTGCTGTCTAGCTTTAAATCCAGTTTTATAGAAGTTCCTTGGTGTTCAACAATGTGACTATATAAAGAAAACCAGTCTCAGGAAAATAAACAAAATTAGTTGATTTGGTTCTCACTTTTTCTCAAGATTATGCACAGAATTTTTTTTTTCTTTTAATATTTTGGCTAAAACTTAAAAATGGGAAGATAAGAAAAAGAGAACTTTTATTACATACTTACATATCTAGATGTGTAATTCCCATCACTGGGACAATTGGGCCTGAGGTAACCAAAGGGTGAAAAGAAATATTTGCAATCAGCAGAAAGGCTGTTGATGGAAAATTTTTTTCCATGAAAACTTAAGCCTATCTTGGGAGATTTTATAACAAATTTCCCTAAACAGACTACTATCAAAAGAATAAAGTTGGAAATAGATCTGTAGAATACACAAGGATAAGTCTAAACTTAGTTTATACCCTCAAAATTCCTAAACATCATTCTGAGACAAACTGTTCTACTGTGCTCTGTCAATCTGTGCTGTAATTCCAAAAAACAATGATTAATGGCTTAAAAGCCATTTACAAAGATCAAATGCCTAAATATATGTAAATAATTGCATATGTCTGTATGTGCCAGGAGAAAATTGAATGCACTTCAGGGGTAAGAGTATTAGGGGTGAGGCGATGTGAGAGGAAAGTAACTCATTAGACTTTTCCTTTTACATCTTTGTATTAATTTATTGTTACAAGAATGTATTAGTTCAATAACTTAAAAATCCTCAAAGACTCAGGGAAAAAATAATGTTAATAGTAATGAAGGAGAATGAAATAGTAATAATCCCTATTAAAAAGTATTCCCTTTGGAAATGAGGAAAACAATATTACAAAATTAATAAAAAACCTGCTGTACATAAAATTTCAAGAATATAGTTGAATGCTCTTATGATAAGCTATACTTCAGGAAAATAAAATTTTTCTCTGTTCTCTTAAAAATGTAAATTTTTAAAAGGGCTCAAAAGTTATCCCTCAAGGGCTTAATAAATAGAAACAAAAGAAAAATATAAGATATTAACTTAAAATAACTGGTGGCACAAATGATAAATCTGCATCAGGAAAAATAAATCAGATTATTTTCTTAAATTAGGAGAGATGAGATAATTTAATAGTTCTAACAGAACTATCACTAGATGAAATAATAAGAATAAATTTAAATAATGAAATATTTTTAAGAATACTAATATTCTTTGATCTTTACAGCCTACAGGGAAAAGATAAATAAATTCCTTAAGAAGGTAATCAAAGACACTTTTGTTCTTCCACATCTCCCTTAGCCTCAACGTTCAACTTACCATGGAACTAATGGTTATCTTCCTGATTTTCCCTGAAGTTGTTGCGTCCCCTAATCTTTTAAGAATAAGTTCAGACTTAAGGTACTGGTGAGGCCATGAGAATACAATGGAGAGCAAAATCAGAGATACTCCCTTTCCTAATGAGACTTATGATCCTGTAATGAAGAGTGACATTAATCAAAAACAGCTGGGAAAAAACATAAAACCATAGCCAGACATATGAAGAAGATATACACAGTGTTATTACTGTTCATAATAGGGAAGTAAAAGAGTCAGGAAGATTTTTAAAAAAGGCTTCTCTGAGAAAAGACGAAATCTGAAAGATTCAGTACAGGACAGCAAAGCAAAGAGAATAAGGATAGTAAGGCAGAGGGAACAAGTTGTGCAAAAGCCCAGAGTTATGTGAAAGAGCATCACTATGATGAAGGATGAAAGAAGGCATGGGAAGTGGGAGGTGTACATAAGGGAGAGACAGGTATTGATGACGACGTAAGAAGCTAATGGCCAAACACTATGAGAACTTCCGGGCCCTTCCTTCTAAAGGAGTTTTAATGATACAAGTATAATACTGGAGCTGTGTTTTGAAAGAATCATTCTAGTTAGCTGCAGTGTACAGACCAGCTCGAAGAGGGCCAGAATGGCTGCAGGTAGAGAAGTTAGGAAGTGGTTAGAATAATCAAGGGAAGCCGTTATGGTTGCATGGATTAGGGGGTGGTGGTGGTGACTGTTCAGGAGGAGGAGGGGATGGAGAGAAATGGGCAGATTTGAGAGATACTTTGGAGGTTAAATGGACAGGCATTGGTGAGGGATTACAAATGAGACTGAGGGAGAGTTGACAAGGATGACTTTTACGACCACAGAATAATGGAATGCCTCTGGTTTGGAAGTAAGATTATAAATTTCGTTAGGCACACTACATTTGAGATACCCGAGAGGAGAGGCCAGACAGGATCATATGGGTCTAGAGTTCAGAAAATAGAATAAATATATGAGTGATTTCTATAAAAACCAAATGCCTCTGGTTTGGAAGTAAGATTATAAATTTCGTTAGGCACACTACATTTGAGATACCCAAGAGGAGAGGCCAGACAGGATCATATGGGTCTAGAGTTCAGAAAACAGAATAAATATATGAGTGATTTCTATAAAAACCATAATTGGGATGGGATGAAAACACAAGAAAACAGTGTTAAATTTAAACAGTATATAGGACCAAGCCAGATAGAGAAGAAAAAGGCTGCAAAGAAGAAAGAAAAGAAATGTCCAAAGAGATTAGAGGTCAGAGAAAAACAAGGATAGTATTGTATCACAAGAGCCAGAAAAGAAACGTAAAAAGTGAATTCAGCATTTTGGAACTATTTCTACTTCTAAACCTCTATGTAATCTCTTGATGTTTTTATTCTCAACTATGAGCTCCTATTGTCAGGGAATTTTGCCTTTATGAAAAAAGATTTTTATTAAGGATGTATCGAGCTTTGGATTTGCCTTGAGATTCAGGTAAAATCTGCTAATTATCTTTGGCCTTGGTCTTTGGAAGGCTGAACAGAAGAATGCCTAGGTCAAAATCATTTTTCATGTTCCTGAATTAGGCATGACCAATATCATTTAATAATGTTTGTTACCACACTTTTTCACCAGTCTAATAGCATAAATAATATAAACAAGGCATGCCATCTTAGGAATTTTTCCCTAAATACCACAGAAGACTTTGTCATCTTGAAAATCAATTCCATTCTCCACTGCTACGTTTTTAGATCAAAGGTTTAAGAGCAACTGCTTTTTCAAATAATTGTGCAGAAGAAAAAACAAACAAAAATGTTAGAAATAAAAAATACAAGGATATTAATCTTCAGTCTCTTTCTTTTTTTTTTGTCTTTTTCCGTGTCCGGCAACGGATCGCAACCCTCAGTGTCGCCCCCGTACCGGACCAGGGACCGGCAACGGGATCGCAACCCTCGGCGCCGCTCCCGCGCCTCGCTCAGCCAGTGAGCGGGAACCGGTCTGCATGTGGGATCCGAACCCTCGGGCGGGAGCGCCGCCGTGCTTCCCAAGCGGCGCACTTATCCAGTTCGCCACTGGGCCGGCCCGATCTTCAGTCTCTTTCTGAAAATATTCAGAAAATACCTTTTCTAAACACTGTACAGTGTTTCAGTCTGTA
>NW_007730010.1:169764-201123 GCF_000696425.1 Galeopterus variegatus
GGGGGCGCCGCCGTGCTTCCCAAGCGGCGCACTTATCCAGTGCGCCACCGGGCCGGCCCGATCTTCAGACTCTTTCTGAAAATATTCAGAAAATACCTTTTCTAAACACTGTACAGTGTTTCAGTCTGTAGGTTTCATTTACCAATGACTCAATCTTCGAGTTTAGGAGAGAAGAGGAGATAAATATTTATCTAAGTAACTTACTAGTAGAGAGGATAGAATTAGTCAAATAAGTCTTGCTTTTTCATTGATCTCAGCTAAAAAAAGAGCATTTATTAGTATTCCATATACATACTATAGTGATAACAGGATCAATCTAGCAGCTGACAGTGCTAAGAAATTACTGTTCTCGAATTATAATGTCCGATTAAAAAATATAACTAGTGGGCTTCTGGTCAAGATGTGGAATAGACGATCCCCAGCATCACTCTCTCCCACAAATCAACCAAGTTACGACTATAAAAAAGCAACAACAGCCAAGCTGGGGGTGTTAGGGCTCAGTGGAAGAGGAGGAGAGACCTACAGAATGCATGAAGGTGGGAGAATCCACGATGGGAGAAAGAAAGAACTGCTCAGACTGTTATCAAGCCCTGGCGTCTTCCATGCTGGAGCTGTTGAGTGCACAGAGCAGGAGCTGGCAAAAGCCATAGCTGTGCCTTTTGGATGGAATTACTTGGAGGTGGCAAGGGAGAAGAGGTCCTTGGTGGCCCCTAGGCCAGCAAGCCCACTAATAGGGTTCCCATGGACCCACATACGAGTGAGGAGCCAAAACAACTGATAAAAAGGAGCCACTCAGAGGACAGTAAGTCATCTCAAGGGACTGGAGCACAGCCTGTCCCATGGGAGGTGTTTGGAGCATGGGAGATGGGGAAGACAGGTTGACTGGGGAAACACTGGGGCACAGCAAGGACAGCTGATCTGCCCCCCAATCAGCATAGGACCATTCAGAGGAGACTGGTCAGGAATGTAGAATTGGATGGGGTGCAGATTGATGAAAAGACTCAGACCCAGACCAGAGTTTCTACACAATCCAGATGTACTGGATCTCACCAGAACTGGAAGTACCTACAAAGTTAACCATTAAAACCTGAGCTGCACAAAAATCCTTCCCTAGGAAATCAGCAGCAAAGCAGCAATATAGTTCAACCACAGAGATCAAGTACTGTTCCCCACAGGAAGTTTCCCATTTTAGAAGTAAGCAAAGGACAACAAATTAGTTCCAGCACAGAGTTTAAGTGGTGGGAACAGCAAATAATCCATTGCAGAACTGAAAGAAAAAACAAAGTACCCACAACCAGAGACAAAGTTTTATATTAACCAGTAAAGGTCTCATTTCACCAAAGAACACCTAGGAGGATCAAAGTCCCTTGGGCTACCAAGCCAGAAAGGGGGGGAAGGCTGGGGGCCTCAGCCATGCCCCCCCCAACACTCACAACCAGTCCTGAGGTTGGGGGCCAAGGGCCTTGGCCACACCCCCCTGAAACGTGCAACCACCCCAGTGATGACTACCGAGCTGCCGCAGGAAATGCCCCATGCTCTCCCGAGCTGGGGTGGTGGGGGGTGAGTGTTTCCAACACTCCGCTGCATCTGCACCCAGCCTGGCAATGACCAAGCCACCACTGGAAGCCCCCTGGTCTCCCCTGTCGGAATGAGGGGGGTGCCACAGGCCTCAATCCTGCCCCTCCTTCCTCCTCCTCCTTCCATCCCATTTCCTTCCCTTTCCCCTCTCCACCCCCAAATGCCCTGCAACATCATAGAATTTTAAAAAATAATATTAATTAATAAAAATTTTTAAAAAATATAATGTAACTACTAAATTTATAATTATAATCAAATGATCTTTGATATATTTTCATTATATTATACCAGAAATTCCTTCTATGATGGTGATATTCTCTTTTGGACTTCATTTTAACCAAATGCTTATGTCAGCTCTCAACCATCAGGCATTTAACCCAAATTGGAAGGTAACACACTTCCAACTGTTTATTCCAAACACCTTACCCACAGAATGTCTATAATTAATGACTGTTAAATTAATAAAGAAATTAATAAATGGATAAATGAGTAACATAAATGCCTCATTCTCCTCATCCCATAAAAAGATGACTGTTAATGAAAGTACCTGAGTGTCAATTATTATTTTTAAATATTAGTTGTACACAAATAATACTAAGGAAACTATCTTATATTTAAGGAAGATCAAAAATTCTAATATTTATAATAATTAAAAAGTAAAAAAGAGAACCCATTAGAAAAAACTATTTTTTGACTGTGAAATATGGAGAAGAAACAAATTTCACCTTGATAGAAGACTCAACAGAGCTTTCTGAGGGGGGAAGTATTTCTTTAGTAGTACCATCTTTCGTGGTAAACAGCAAGGAGAAATACTTTTAATTCTTGTGCTCATAATTAAAATGCCTCCTTCATTTATATTTCTTTGGGATTATGTTTCAGTGGGAGTGAGGAAAAGTAAAGAAAGCAGCACTCAAATAACTAACCAATAAAAGTTGTTACATAAATTTGATATGACAGCAACATTGGTACCAAGAATTAGAGATGCTTATATGTGGAGAATAAAATATTTTTAGGTAAAGGGGCCAAAGCATAATTCCATTGTTAAAGTTAACATGGTAGAATTTGTTTTGATTGTACACAATTAATTACTTTCATATAAACTAAGAAACAAAAATAATTACCTTCGCATAGTAATAAATTAAATTAATCTATAATTATTAGTCAATTTTTAAAGGTGGTTTCTTATTAGAAACAGAAATGTTTAATTCTAGCTATAAACAATGAGAAAGAGAAAATAAGACACACATCTAAATAAAAGAAAGGCTTATGTTTAACATTAATTCAAGGTTGAAGAAGACTTTTTTTCTCTTTGATACCACAGAACCTTTTATCCCTTGAAATTGGAGGCAGATTTTGAGTAAGAAGGTACTAAATAAGGATCTTAACTTTTTTTGACAATGTGGAAAAAGAACAAGTTAATTTACTAAATATGCCATAATCTCTGAAGAAGTTCCTAATTTCTTTTCCTATCACTGTAACAAAGTTTGTATAACAAGAAAAATCTCAACAGAGCTAAGGCATCAATTATGTGCCCATTCTGTGAGTTACACAGGAGGAGAGCAATTATTAACAGGAATGATAAAGCTGTACTTGCATTTGGTAACACAAAGAGAAGCTTACAAATGAGATGTCTCATTAGTTTGAGCAGATGGATCAAAATTAAAGGCTGAATCGCCAACTTTTAATTTCCCAGTAGCCAAGAAGAGCTTGAAGTCTTGCAGAGTAGGACTGTTGAAAAGTCAACATGAAAAGATTTTCTCCATCTGTCATCACACATGCCTGAGTGGAATACAACTGCCTCCTACTGTTCTTAATACTTTTAAGGCAAAGCTGCACATACAATCTATTAAGTACACGAGCACACAAGTTTTGATGATTGGTATACTGAAACCCATGAATAGTATGATCAGAGAACATCAGCATGGCTTTTGAACATGAAATTTGCTCTTTTCTAATTTTATCCAAATGGAGAAAACAAGGTGAATTCATTTGTATATTTAAGAGGAAACTGTCACTTTTTAGCATGAAAAGTGTTTAGTTGCCTGAGGGTCACAGTTCTTTTTTTTTTTTTTTAATGGACATATATTTCAGTCCTCTTAATAATGGTCTGAAAATTAGCTGCTCTGATAAAACCAAAGTACTTAGGGAAGCCACAGCAGGAAGAAAATCCAAGATACTAAACAACCTAAAGGCAAGAAAACAAACAAGTAAACCCAGGAAATTGGTTGGAGAAAATTTTTTTTAACTGATTGGGGGAGAAGGGGGTAGTATGAGATGGTAGCAGAGAAAATTCAATTACTTTTCTTGGACAAAAATAGGCTGATTTTCATATTTCTTGCTACTATACACTAACTGCTAAGATATATTTAAAAGGCAACAAAGTAGAGCTAAAGTTAAGGTACACGGCCCCACAAAAAAACCCTGATGTTTCCATAATAAAAAAGAAAAGTACATTTATCAAATATGTAAGTGGATGCTTAATAACAATGTACTAATGTGCAGTAGTTAGAACCATAACTGAATTCCAGAAGAAAATCTCTTTCTCTCACTCTCCCCATTTGAATATGTGTGTGTGTATGTATATATATACACACACGACAGATTGATAGAGATATACAGAGATATATAGATACATATATATACACACACCAACACATATAAGTTTACTGTACTTGTATGTATAAAAAAATATTTAGACAGAAAAGAGGCTCTTAGAATGAAGCACATATAGCTAGACTTTTCAGTCATCAGAGTAGGGCAGAATAATATATTTGAAGAGTTAATTTATGGCTGTCAGTTTTTTAGATAAAGTAAAAAGGATGTTGAATTATATATTTTTCATTTTCTGATAGATGGATGAATATAAATTAATTTAAAATTATCATATGGAACCTTATACAAAGACAGTCAGTGAATCGGATATCATTATCTTCAACTTCAATTATGAGTGGAAAAAACACAACTTCAAAAACTCAGTCCTACCGGGAAGTTCTTTATCGACCTAATAAAAGCACAGGACATACAGATTGAGTATCCCTTACCTGAAATGACTGGGACCAGAAATTCTTCAGATTTTGGATTAGGGATGCTCAACCTGTAACACTACAGCTTAGTAAAGGTATTTCTCAAGGAGATATAAAAAGAGGGAATAATAACCCCGTGAGGGGTTCTAAGCCCCTGAAATCAAACCCCTACCTGAGTCTCACCAATCAGTGCCTTCTGTGAGTAGCAATTCTTGTGTGATGAAATACATCAAGGATTGCCAACCTTGTTGTGTGAACAGTATCTACCTCAGCTTCCAAAATCAAAATGTGTAACAGTACTGCTTTCCAAGTATCTGCGCTTTAATTTTTAGATCTGGACGTATTACAGAGGGATACAGCAGAGGTTGCCACTTACCTAGCTAAATGATCTTATAGGCCAAACAGTACTTGGCAGATCAACTTGCAAATAGAAGATTTAGAGCAATCCTTTTGAAACGAATGATACAAAGAAAGATTTAAGTTTTGGGGAACTTTTCCGATATAGGTAATTTTAAAAAATGAAAATAATAGAGTTTTGTTCTTGAATTACATTGCAAAAGAGCTCTTAACTTGAGATGATTACATTAATATAATAGACCCATTGCCTTACCAACTCAGTACTTATAATCTGAAGGCATTAGCCTGGGCATTTGTAATACTAACAACACTAGAGGTGAATTTCTACAAGTGGGCACAGTCCTGATGCATTTCATATTTCTCATTATCCTCATCTTATGTCAAATCTTTGAAGATAAGACAATTCATCACAGTCAAATCATATTTACAACAGCGTTCCCATGCACATGATATTGTAATAGGAACTAAACCAACAGTGTTTCTTTATAACCCACTCTTTCTTGGTGGAACTCAAAATCTAAAAGGACAATGCATAGAACACACTGATTAAAATTTTTAAATATAACATTTTTAATCAGAACATTTATTTACATTTTAATGCTATTGCTTCTATTTATGGTTCTGGCATAGTTTTGAATGGGGAAAATATAAAAGATTAAATAGACTATAGGAGTAACATAAAAAAAAGATGGAAAATTAAGGGAATAAAATGCATTAAAAAAATGGAAGGACATACACCAATAGAAGCTGTATCTGGGTAGTGGAACAGCAGTGATTATGTTTTCCCCTTATTTTTGCTTTATGGTTTGCTCAAGGGTTAAATTTGTTTAAACTCTCTTTATTCGGTTCATTTATATTAATTTTATTTAAATCAAATTTTAAAATATAACTTCAGAGGCCAGAAGACCTCAGTGTCACACTCGGAAATAAAAATGCAGAGAAAAATAGGTTTTTCTCATTGAAAATAAGTGCATACTCAAACCAAAACATGAACAATATGGTATGCAATACATGTATTGTTGTAATCATGATTTAGAGGTGGTAGATACCAATTAAGAAAAATTACACTGGCATGATACCACTCTGTCTTATATGCCTTAAGATTGCAAAAGAAATTCAAAGTGGAAAACACACATTAGATCATAAACTTACATTGATAACACTATTCAGAAGAAACTACAGGAATAGCACTATTCAGAAGAAATGGTAAAAGTTTATAAAGTTTATAGAAATCTGTGTAGGTCCGCTGTGACAACTAAATGATATAACTCATTCAGAATACATTATAGTGTCATGTGGCAAGACCACAAAATATAGCCATTTGTGCTATGTAAGTTTTAGGTAATTTATCCTAAGTAAATCTTTAAACAGAAAAAATAATGACAGGCTCAAAGACGATCGCTACAGCAGTGCTATCTTTAATAACTGAAAACTGCAAACATTTAAAGCACTCTGTAATGGAGGAATAACCGATAATAAACAGCCAATGTCAGCTTAATGGCAAAGGGTCAGTAATGACATTATGAGATTTATCAATACAAAGACCCGTATTTAAATCCTGGTGCCACTTTAAACTAGATATATGACCTAGGTAAGCTGCTTAATATGTCTTAGGTTCATTTCCCCTTTTATTAAAAGGAAGTAATCATTCTTATGTCAGAGGACTGGGAAGATTAAAAGTCCAAGGATACTTAAACAGTGTCTGAAAATTAGAACTTGAATAAAGACTCCTTCTCTCTTGCAGACATAAAAATTGTGAAGACTATGTGGAAACATTAAAAATACTTATTACTCATTAAGGACAAGAGTGGATAAAAACTGTATATGCAGTATAATTATAAATTAGTAATGAATTATAAGTAATAATTAAAATTAACTTTGAAGCTGGCTGGTTAGCTCAGTTGGTTAGAGCATGGTGTTAACACCAAGGTCCAGGGTTCAATCCCTGTACAGGCCAGCTGCCTCCCCCCCCCACCCCAAACAAACAAACAAACAAACAAATAAATAAACTTAAGTTTGAATGATCAAAATTAAAAGCCATATGTGTGAGTGAGTGAAAGACTAGTGGAAAATACATAAAAATTACAATAATAATAGTAAAATTGTAAAATAATAGGAAATTATGAAAAAAATTTTAATGTTGTCATTTCATTTTTATAACCAAAAAAAAGTACAGGCAATATGTAGCTATTTCTACAAAACTTAAAAAAATCGTAGTATTATGAACAGAAAGAGAAGACAGTTATCACAGGATCCCTTAAATTACAACATTTATTTGGATTTTTATCCAACTACAACATTTAGGGATAAGGCTGAACTTTATTTTTTTAAAGAAATATTTTAAAATGTTAAGATCATATATTAAAAAAAAAAGCTGGACTAGTATGATAAGTAGATTTAAAGAACAAATATAAATAGCAGAATAAAAGCCCTAACTCAAAAATTGAGTGACCCATAGTTTCTAAGTGCTCATAATAGTTGCAGTACTGGCAGTAATAGCATTATTAAGCTAATTACTTATATTATTTAAAATTCACAACTGTGTATGGTTTACATGTATGTTTATGAGTGGATACATATATATTTATCAGTCTCACTAAGAAAGAGTTTACAAAAATTGCTTTTTTTCTAAAAAAAAAGTGATTTATTCCAATGAGAAGCAATCTTACCTTCCACAGTAATATAGCAAACACCTACTTATCTGGTCAGTAAGTGCTAACTGTGATAGAGTAACAATGACTACTTTAATTTCATCAATTTGAGGGGCAACACAATAACATTCCTATTATTGGCTTCTTAAAATTTTTCATAATATGTGCAAGGCTGTTCAATTACAAAGACGTGGCAAGGAGTGATAGGTGTTTTCCTGTTCAGAATCAAAAAATAAAATGTCTATTAAATGTTCCATAGTAAAATGTTTACATTTTAATTTTCATTGTTTAAAAAGAGAAAAAAAAATTTAATAGTATTCATTCTTAATAAAATCAATCATAGATTAGAAAAAGTTCTCTTGTGATGGAAGAAATGTCATTACAATTAAAAATTCTGATGTAAACTGTTAACTCATAGTTCAAAATTAAATGAAGACCCAGAGTAGCTAACACATCATTGAAAGAGAAGAGCAAAGAGGACTGACACTACCTGACTTCAAGACTTATAGTAATCATCAAGGTGCAGTAATCATGTCACTGTGGTACTGATGAGAGAATACACAAAGTAGATCAACAGAACAGAACAGAGCTCCCACAAACAAACACACATAAATACAATCAACTGATCTTTGACAAAGGAGCAAGGAGCAAAGACGGACTTTCAACATATGGTGCTGGAACAATTGGATACCCACATGCAAAAAATAAATAAATCTAGACACAGACCTTACACCCTTTGCAAAAATTAACTCAAAATGGATCACAGTCCTACATGTAAAACACAAAACTATTAAAATTTCTAGAAGATAACATAGAAGAAAATCTTGGTGATCGTGAGAATGGCAAAGACTTTTTATATCAACACCAAAGGCATGATCTATAAAAGAAATAATTGATAAGTTCGACTTCATTAAAATTTATAATGTCTAGGTTCCTTCGGTAGCTCAGTTGGTAAAATTTATAATGTCTGTTCTATAAAAACACTTTTAAGAGAATGAGAAGACAAGCCACAGACTGGGAGAAAATATTTGCAAAAGAGATATCTGATAAGGGACTGTTACCCAAAATATATGAAGAACATTTAAACCCAACAATAAGAAAATGAATAACCTGATTTAAAAATGGGCAAAAGACCTGAAAAAGTAATTCAACAAAGAAAATAGACTGCGAATAAACATATAAAAAGATGCTCAATATCATATTTCATTAGGGAAAATCAAATTAAAAGAAAAATGAGATACCACTACACACCTATCAGAAAGGCCAATGTTCAAATACTGATACCACTAAATGCTGGCAAGGATGTGAGGATGTAGAGCAATAGGAACTCTCATACATTGCTAGTGGGAATAAAAAAATAGCACACCTACTTTGGAAGACAATTTCTTAAAAAACTAAGTGTATTCTTACCATATGATCCAGAAACCACACTCCTTTGTATTTACCCAAATGAGCTGAAAACAAGTCCTCACAAAAACCTGCATTCAGGTGTTTATAGCAGCTCTGTTTGTAATTGCCAAACTTGGAAGCAACCAACACGGGACTATATGATTCCAACTATATGACACGCTAGAAAAAAACAAAACTATGAAGATAGTAAAAAGATCAATGATTGCCAGGGAGGAGGGATGAATAGGTTGAGCACAGAGGATTTTTCAGTAAGTGAAAGTCTTCTGTATGACTCTATAATGGTAGATATATGTCATTATAACATTTGTTAAAACTCATAGAATGCACGCCACCAAGAGTTAACCTTAACTGAAACTAAGGACTTTGAATAATATTTACATGTAAATGTAGGCTTAATGATTGTAACAAATGTATCACTGCAGTGCAGGATGTTGATAGCAGAGGAAGCTGTGCCTGTGTGGGGGTAGGGGGAAATGGGAACTCTATTTCCACTCAATTTTCCTGTGCACCTAAAACTGCTCTAAAAAAGAACTTTAAAAAAGAATGGAAAAAATATTTAAATATTTACTAAATATTTTTGATATAGCATATACAAATAGAGTTTACAGATTTCACAGGTAAATTCCTTAGATAACAATATAATATATAAAAGTTGGAAATAAATGTGCATGGTGGTAACATGTAGCTAATTAAAGTGAATTTATGGTACCCTTTTGCAAAGATGGCTATATACGATCTTCTTTAAAATGTTTTTAAAAGTTTCTGTAAGGTAGCATTTGGATCATCAGACATTCATTACAAATAAATCTCTTGAGGCAATCTAGAAGACAGGTGGCAAACTATAGCCTGCAACGCACCTGCTGCCTGTTTTTGTAAATAAAGTTTTATTGGAACATAGCCACATCCACTTATTCATATATTGTCTATGGCTGCTTTCATGCTACAACATGGCTTGAGGAGCTGCAACAGAGAACATAAGGCTCATAAAAGCCTTATTTACTATCTGACCCTTTAAAAAAAATTTTGCCAGCCTCTGACCTAGAACAAATAGTTGGTATTCAGTAATATTTTTTGATTAAAAAAAAGAATATGAGTGTTTTACATTTCTTTATTTATAAAATGACAAATAATGCAACCCACAGAATGATTTTTAATGAGGATCAAAGGAAAACACTGACGTAAAATAAATGCAAATATAGAGATATGACACAATGGTTAGCAGAGAGACTCTACACTAACATAGCTTGCGTTTGAAAGCACACTAGTGGAATGACCTGAACATGTTATTTTGCACAGAACATTACTTTCTTCATTTGTCAAGTGAGGATAATAGTACCTGCTTCACAGATTGCTGAAAGAATCCAATGAAATAATAAAAGTAAAGATAATTTTATCAGTTTCAGGCATTAATTAAGAACAGGGAAAGGTTAGTCACTATTATTATTATCATTATACTCATACAACTTAAAATAATAATTTCTTTTCTTCAAAAGTTATTCTTAAAACTAAGCATATTCTCTTGAAATTAGTTAGAAACCTACTATGAAACTGTTCTTATAAGGGCAAAAATGTCTCAAGGATGCTCAGTAGGCCATGTACCATGCTCTCAACTCCAAATCATCTTTGGTTTTTTTATATATTGGGGCTACAAACAAGATTTAGTCTGGGGAAAAATACTCCACTGTCCTTTAAAAAAATTAAAAACCAAAGGGCTAAAAAAATTTCACATGATGCAAAAGACTAACATTATTTTTCTTTAAAAATCCTATAATAAAGTTATCCAAAGAACCACAAACCATTGGGCAATGATTAATTTTATATAAGCAATTATTATTCTATTTTTTTCTTTAACAATCTTAATTGAACATTCTGGACAATGGACAGTTTAAAATTAAAACTGCTTCATTTCTAAACACCATATAACAATACAGAACTTCATTATTTATTATATCTCAATTGATATTACTTCATGAAAACATTAAGAACAATATGTTTAAAATTTTTACATTAGTAAAAAATACAAATTAAAAATTTTGATGGATGAGAGGTTTCTGATTTTTAAAAGATTAAAAGAAGCAGAAATGTAAATAATAAAATATTTTTTCTCTTAAATAATTAATAAAAATGTCAAACAAAATAGTATGACCTATCAATACTGAGATAATAATATTCATAAATTATTCTTATGACTTATATGGTTACCCATTGGGCTAAAACAATTATTAAGAAATAAAACCTGAGTCATTGTCTCAGAATTCAAGAAAAAATTTTAGATAAGAACCTAAAAATTAATACTTTTTATCATTAAGCACTCTATTAGGATAAAATAAATTAAGCATACCTGGTGCCCAGACTTTACTTGCTTCAAAACATTTTCATAACATACTTCATCCATGTTATTCAGTTGCTGCATCTTAAAGTTTTTAAAACATGAAAAATATTTTAAAAAGCAATTATAAACTTTCTAACTACAAATAAAACTTTGCCAATTACAATGCTTTTTCTTAACTTTCAAAAAAAAAAAAAATTCCCAGTAACTTTTTCAGTGTACTTTGGGTTGAGTTCTGGCCAAAGCCATTATTTCAAACTAGACATATCACTCTCATCATTTTCGCATATTCTTCCCTAACAACTGAATCACATCATGAGTTTCTGAATGAAACTGAAATACCTACAGGGATTTCTTTTTGTGTAATAACGGGTTATTAAACATATTAAACAACATCCTGGGGAAATGCTTAATGTTTAAGTATATTTCAACTAAGTGTAAAACTAATAAATTTTAATAGGACAAAAAACTATATAACAAACACATGTAATTTACGGTTTACGCTATATAAGACATGTAAAAAACTTAAATTTTACAAAATCTAAACCTTCAAAATAATTATGACAGTTCATCATCTAACACTATTCCTTTCATAATTATAATGCTAACGTACTGTGGTGAAAAATACTTTGAATTTAATTAGCTTTAAGTGATTTACCAATTTGTATGATGCAAATGAAAGAAACTAAGGTTTAAGATGACTGATAAGCATATGAAACAATTTTCTTCTCTGTATATCTCTCTGTGATAACCATCTGTTATCATTTAAATTATAAAGCTGAAAACAATCTAAAGCTATAAAGAGTTCTACATCTATCCTAATGATACATTAAAATGAACTAAATAATCAAATATATTACAACATGACTAAAACAAGCATCAACTAATACTGAAAAGCAGTTGAAATAATTAATGAAGGTTAAAATATGCATATCATAAGTACTACCATATTGTAAACTATCCTTTTCTGCATAAATCTGAAATGGCTCCCTACAATTTGAAAGATGTCTTACTTTTATGCAATGCAGTTACAGCATATTAACTGTTGTAGTAACAGTCACTTCTGATTTTTTTTAGCTCAATATTTTACTTATAATAGTATAAGGTAAAAATGGCCCTATCTTACTAATGAAATTGTTTTTAGACAAAACGTAATGTAATACATTAAAAACCAATGCTGACGTAATAACACGATTCCATCTTGTGTTCTCTTTTTGTAAAGAAGTCAAAAGGCCTGTGAATATGCCCCTAAAGCTATTTCTTCCACAGAAACATATGTGTTGTTGAAAAGAAAGATAAATATTTAAATTTTTAGCAAAGTAAAGTTTTCTTTCATGTTATAAAATAAGTCTTGGGTCAGCCGTGGCTCAATCAGGAGAGTGCAGTGCTGATAACACCAAGGCCATGGGTTCGGATCCTATATAGGGATGGCTGGTTCACTCACTGGCTGAGCGTGGTGCTGACAACACCAAGCCAAGGGTTAAGATCCCCTTACCAGTCATCTTTAAAAAAATAATAAAATAAAATAAAATAAAATAAAATAAAAAGTCTCTAATAGGCACCCTAATAGTGCAAACAGTACATGGCAATACTAGAAAAGGAATTAGATAAACAAACTTTTTAAAGCACTATATAAAATTTTAGAAATGACATTTATATACATAAATATGGTAATTATAAAACATTGTAAGTTAAATACAGCATCTTTCTTGATAGTTGCTATCATGTAGTTATTTTTCAAATGCATATGAGGTATTATTTATTCTAAATGAACATAACATCAAAATATATATTACTGGTTTAATTAGAGCTTTCGTTATTTCACAAAGCCCTTCAATCATATCAAAATAACTTCCTGAAACTCTTAATAGCTGAGAATACAAAATATACCGTGAAAATAACAATGCAAATTATTACAAGCAACCTTCTGGAGGACTTATCTACTACAAATAGTTAAGGAATTGCGCTTGATTTTGTCTAGAATGTCATATTTGTAATGCTACTGAAATGGACTTTTAGAGACTAATCCCAAACAGGTATTCAACAACACACGAACAAAAATATTTCTAGAAAAGACAAGTATAATTATTAAAATGAGTATTTACTTTATTTGCACCTTTAATCCCCAGAAATGTCTGTCCGAGAGGTACTGGTCGAAAACGGCCATCAAAGTAGAAAAGTCCAATGTAGGGATTAACATGTAAAAATGTAGCAACATCGAGGTAGTTGGGTAAGGTTGCAGACAGTCCGAGAATCCTGATCATACTCTGTGTGGATTCAACCTGTATGGGTTATTTTAATTAGAGGTTATTTTAATTAAATATGGGTTATTTAAATTAATTTAACTAAAAAACACTGTCATGTGTCCTATTAATAGGACCTCTGAAAAACTATAGACAAAGGTGAGTTTAGAGGTCAATTGAGAGTCCTATCATGTAAGACTTTGTAGGCCATAATTCACAAGCTTGATTCAATAGATAACAAAATAGAACTTTCTACCCACTATAATTAAAAATACACATGGGAATTTACATTAAATACCTATAAGAACGTTACAGCAATTAAATGTATTAAGGTCACAAAAAACTCAGTAAATTCTCAAAACTAAAAATCATATAGGTCAAAATACACATGGGAATTTACATTAAATACCTATAAGAACGTTACAGCAATTAAATGTATTATGGTCACAAAAAACTCAGTAAATTCTCAAAACTAAAAATCATATAGGTCATTCTCTGATTACAATGTAATATACCTAGAAAGATAAAACCAAGAGATGGCCAAAATCTTCTATTCACTTGGTAATTAAAATATATCATTATGATCCCATATGCTGTTACCAACTTCATAGCAGCTTTCTGAGGAAGCTGTTGGTAAGTTTGCTTAGTCTAGGAGACTCTATAGGTATAAGCAAGGTACTCCAATGTGAATAATATTAGTATGTCCAGAATCATCCATCCATCAGCATTGGCTTAGGATCTACCCTGTAAGAACTGGGGATGTAGTACTGAATAAGACACAGATTCACACATGCAGAGACTATTTGCAGAAGCATAAAGAGGGAAGATAAAAAAAAAAGAGTTCGGTGAAAACTAAAGTACAAATATATATAGCATCTTACCATGTATTTGTTTTCATTAAAAAAATCCTATGGATATCAACAAAAACCCAAACTAAACCCCACCAAAAGCAAAGAACTCTAAATAAGGGGAAACAATCACTATACCTTTTATTTAGAAACATCCTTCACAACATACGGTAATTATAATGATGATTTTGATTATACTATAATTTTATACAGTGCGAGTGGTGATTTGAAAAGAGATGAAAGTGAAATCTGGTTTTAATATCCTTATTTAAAAAACAAAAGTTACCAAACATATTTTTAACATCTTTTGATGTTAAATATGTGGTACCCTGGCAAACAGTAGAGACATTTTTCTGGTAAAAACCCATTTTAAAACAATCATATTTTTAAAATCTAAAAGTATAATTCTATCATTGTTAACATACTTTATTTGAAATAGAAAAAATTGGAATGTTTATCCTAAGCCACATCTCAAAGCTCTATATAATATACGTATTCACCAAAAAATATTAATTGTTGAAAACTATAAAAATTTAATATTTTGTAATTTTCACTTTATCATTAGCCCAAAGACGAGGCAGTAAACTTTTATGAACTGATGTTTTCCTTCACATAAAATCTAAGTTTGGACAAAGTATCTCTATTGAAAGCAAAATTAGTTAAGAACACAGCTAATACTAACTCAGTGTTGTTAAATACCACAGATTTGAGATTTCTTACGCTTTTATCTTTCCAAATTTCTCCCAATCATGCAAAGTGTGTTTTGAATTTAATCCCTAATACGTCCATGCAATTTCAGATCCTGAACAGAACCTGCACTGCACTGGAACAGCTTCCTATGGCACGTCTACATTAGTTACAAATGTTGAAGTGATCATGTGAAACACTGCCATCTACTGGGAACATCTGGTAATCACTAGGAACAAATAAAAACAAACAGCTTTTTAATAAAACTAGGCATGAGCACTGCACTAGTACTTTGGAAACATAAGAAGAATCATATAGATCCTTCTATAACAGAGGTTAAAGTCTAGTGAGGAATACAGATGAATACTTAATTAACTTCTACAAGTTGTGAAATTATGAGAAAGGCTATGATAGGTGCTAAAAATGTGCAAAGAAAGGGACTGTAGAGGGAACACAGAAAAGGTGAATTCATTCTGACTGAGGAACTGGGAAACACTTTGTAGAATAAGTGGTACTTGACAGATCCAAAAGAACAGTAGATTTTCACTTGATGGATGTGTAAAATGATAAAGATAGAAGGTATTACATAATTTGGCATTTATAACCCTTAATCTCACAACCAACAACACATTCTGCCTCAAGTAGGACTAGTTTCATCTCTGAAAGAGAGTTAATGGTATTGGAAAGGAAGTAGGGAAAGATCAAATAGTTTTCTGTGGCTGGAACCTATGAAAACTGACAGATATGTAGAAGTTAAAATTAGACAGATACACAGGGCTTTATCCAGCTAGGGAATTTGAACAGTTTTTCTTAAGATAGCAAACAGCTAGTCAGCAAAGGTTTACTAGCACTGTAGTACAAAACTATACAATTGGAATGTGGTTACATTATGGAGATGACAATATGAAGGAAAAATTAATATGTTAAATACACATATTATAAATATATTATATACAATATATTATATATTTCTCTATCATATATTAAGATATATTATTGTGTTTATGTAATTGTTACATATAACACATAATAAGCAAATTTATATAATTGTATAGTTTATATCTATAAATTATATATAGAAAATTATGTTATTATACATTTATAAATAATTTACAAAATATTAATAAAATTATAATGACTGCTTACAAATATTATACATGATACATAATACTGTGTATCTGTGTACATGCATAGAGAAAGGATTAATAGCAAGACCAATCTATTTTCTCCCTCTACTGAGGATGCTCAGGAAAGAAAGATGTCCTAGGTAAATCCACTTGCAAACAGGTGAATGACAGACCTACTGGCAAATGTACTAATAATATTTACTTGTCCTCTAATGTTCTACAGTTGCAGGAAAGTCCTTATCTGTGGGATGCTTTTAGCTGGACGGACATCTCACTAGGCGGCTCACTGCAAATAAATGTGGAACGTATGGATTCATGCAGCATGGCTCCCTGAAAAACATCACTAAGCTAATTAAGTATCAGGGTATAAAATCAAAACATTTCATGATCAAAATAGCTCTCTTTTGGTAAATGATTTCCTGCATGCTTCTTTTCGAGATCTAATATATAAAATCTCGGCCAGAGCATATCCATTGTAGCAAGAAAGGACAAGATGACAGTTTCAGACTTCTCCATATTTCATCTATGTCTCACACCTACCTGAATCTTCAAGTTACTCTTATATTGGATATTAGCTAAAATCTCTGATTTTTGTGCATCTCTTTGAACATTTCAACCCTTTACATTCTATGTATGTGTATATGTATGTGTATATACCACATGCCTACTTTTTACATTTATGTGATAAAAAGTGGACATGTCCCAAACACCCTCCAATTCCACCTCTACTGTAAGAAACACTTTTTCAGCTTGCTGCATATTCTTTAATGTATATTTACTTACTCTATGACAGACTAAAATCTGAATGTAAGAAAAAACTGTTTTGTGTACCACTATATCCATATTACCTAAGAACTATGTGGCTGGCACACAGTAGGTGCTTAATAAAAGTTCATTAAATAAATGAATGAATAAAAATATAAATATGTTGCACATGTTTTTCTTTACACAAATGGGATTGTTGTCATATATACAGGGCAGCTTGCTTTTTCACTGAAGAATATAACATGGATATCTTCTAAGCCCAGTTCATATAGCTCTTCCTTATTCTTTCTAAAGGCTGCAAAGTAGCATTTCATTGTATAAATATACTATAATTTATTAAACCATTTCTTCTATTGTTGAACATTTGGCTGGTTTCTAAAATATTTAATGAATACTGGTATTAATGTATTTTTACGTGTTAATGCTATTATTTCCATAGGTTAGATTCCCAGAAGTAAACACACAGGGTACATTTTAGTGGATATTTTCAAATTATATTCCATTTTCATTTTTGTCAATCTGATAGGACAGAAATGGCTCACGTTGATTTGGATTCCTTTTAAGCATCTTTTCTGTATTTCTCAGTATTTTTATTTCTACTGTAAAATGCTTTTTCCAGTTTTTTAAAGATTATTTTTCTTATTAGCTTATAAAAACCTATCAAGTATAAATGATATTAAAGATTCATTTTATGTGTTACAGATAATTTCTGTTGTCTGTTATGTTTGAACTTTTTTGTGAAGGTGTCTTCACTGATCAGAATTTTTTAATATTATATATCCAAATGGGACACAGGTTTCTTTTATAACTTCGGAGTTTTGCATGTTGTTTAGATATTCCCCATCCTAAAGTTTCTATCCCCTTTTTTTATATTAAATTCCCATATTTAAATCTGAACCACAAATATATAGGACATAAAAGAACTGATGTATAACTAGATATTGGGATGGAAAGAGGCAGAACTTGACTATGACTTCCACGGTTTTGGCTTGGTAACCAAGTGGACTGTGATGCCAAATATAGGTATATAGGGAAAATGACAGAGTTCTGACAAGGTTAGCAAGAGATGTCTATGAGATATCAAAGTAGAAATATACAACTGAGTTTGAATATACCTGGAAGTCAACCATGATATATATATATGTGCATATACATGTACACACACACACACATTATATTATAGTTACACTATATAGTTATATTTGTTATACTAGTTACACTATATATAAAGATTTAAGTGACATACATATAGAAGTATTATTTTTCCCAGGGTAAATATTTAGAATAAAAAAGATGGCAAGCGACAGAGTCTTAGAGAAGGTAAACATTTCAAAGGTGAGAACAGGAAACAAGCAACAGAGCCTGAAAAAGAGCAGCTGGTAAGTGAAAAAAAATCAAGTGAGTAAAACCAGCCAGGATAGGGTGGCATCATGAAGCCAAAGGGAAAAAAATCTTAAGATTGAGGACATGATAAATAGTATCAAAAGTTTTAAAAAAATGGGTTTGAGAACTATATCTTGGTAACTGGTGAAAACATTTTATTATCTACGTTTGAGCAATGACCAGACTGCAGTGGTTGAAAGTTAAAAGGGAAACAGCAAATGTGGATTAATATTTCCAGAAGCAAGGTGGTAAAGAAGAGCTTTATTAAGCAAAAGTTACTGGAGAGGGATAGGTTTAAGGGAAGTTTTTTGGTAAAGATGGGAGGGACTCTGCAATTATTTTAAGTTGAAGAGACAGTGCCCACTGAGAGTAAAGACATAGGAGGAAGAAAAGGGATAGGGTGGGGAAGAAGACACAACAATCACTATTCCTTGAACTTGTTAAGACAAGTGAACAGATATGATGTTGACGGAGAAGGGAGTGGGAAGGAGGAGGGAAGATTTGGTAAAGGGACACGAAAATCAACTATATTGTATATAGATAAAATAAAATTAAATTAAAAAAAGCAAACAAAAAAACTTTAGATGAACAAGGAACAAACTAGGACAATTATAAATAATAAATTTAATAAATAAATGTTAAGTTTAAAAAAAGAAGTGATAACCTACGAAGTGAAAGGAATGGGATCCAAGGCAAAGCAGAAGGGACCTCGGAAAAAAAGATAAAGGGCATAATGATGGGTATGGTTATGATTGGGGTGGGGGAGGGTTGCACTTTCTTTCTGGGTAGGGAGAGGAAGGAGAAGGCATGAAAATGGAGTAGTTCAAGAATGAAGAACTCTATGTCCGTTCAGTAAAAAGTCCTGTTGTATAAGAATGAGGCATGACAAGATGGGTGCTGTGGGCTGAGTGTCCCCCCAAAACTCACTGAAGTTTGATACCCATTATCAAAGGGCTAGGAGGGTGGGAAATCTGATTATGGTATTTGAAAAGTGATTAGATTGTGAGGACTGTGCCCTGGTGAACAGACTGATCCATTCATAGAGTAATGGGCATGATTCCAATGATTTTATAAGGCAAGCAAGTGAGAAGGTTAGCCCGCTTGTTTTTGTGATTCTCGACATGTAATTATACCCTGCTTTGCTGTAGAGAGCCACTATCAAGAAGAAGTACCTCACAGGATGTGTCCCTTGGACCATGGACTTCCCAGCCTCCAAAACTATAAGAAATAAATCTCATTTCTTTATAAATTACCCAGTTTTACGTATTCTGTTATAAGCAACAGAAAATGCGGACTTCCCAGCCTCCAAAACTGTAAGAAATAAATCTCATTTCTTTATAAATTACCCAGTTTTACGTATTCTGTTATAAGGAACAGAAAATGGACTATTACAGTGAGGAAGAGTGATAGAGGAGACTGGTGAAGCTTGGAAATGGTCACAGTAGGTAAACAGAAGAAAAGCTGCTTAGAAGACTCTCAAGGATCTGGGCAAATTCAGGGTTTATGAATGTATAGTCTACAGTCTATCAATGTATACTAATGCTAGTCTACATCACTCTGTAATCTTCTGCACTGGTTATTAGCAGTCTAGCTGGAGGTGTGGACATGGTTCAATTGATTCATTATTGTAATTTTGCCAGGTACTCAGGAGTTAAGTAAGTTAAAGGCATTGACAGGAGGGTAATTGGTCATGGAGTCTTAGCTATTTCAGAAAGAAAATAAAGGCAGAAGAATATGAATAAATGGCAATAAAAAACGGAGATAGAGGAACTAGAGTTTTTGATTAGGTTGAAAAACTGGTGTTCATCTATTTCCTAAGTATGTAAAATCTACCAGAAAACATCATTTTAACACTCATGAATATTCTATCTTTTCACTTAGTAAAAAGAAGGACTGACAGAAGATCTCATGAGACTCTTTGCATTGGTGAATTTACCAGTTTCGGTTTGGACTATTTATGTATAACTGAAAAGACCTCAAATTAAAGACAACATGTGCGATTGTACACACTAGGAAATCACACTTGATTTTATTTACTATATTGAAAAAATATAAATCATGTTCAGATTTTGTGGGGGCAGAGAGAAGTGGATCAAAACAATAATATTCTCTTACATTTTATATTTTAATTCTCCTTAATCAATATTAGACTTAGCTTTGCAACACAGGTTTAGAATGGAAGTTTGCCTGTATTTATTTTGGTGAACTTAAAGAGATTCCAATAAAATAAGATTTGGAAGGATGAAGTTTGCCTGTATTTATTTTGGTGAACTTAAAGAGATTCCAATAAAATAAGATTTGGAAGAAAGATATGGGACTTTTAATATGAAAATGAAAAGCTAAAGGTTTCTCCATACTAAAACTATCTTTATCCCCATGAATAATGCATATGAATATTTCTTTTGAATGCTGCATTTTAAGTTTAAAAACTTACTCATCCTTCCAAAATAAGCTTATAAATAACTTCCTCTTACCTGCCGTAAGGTACGTGCAACTATGCTCTCTAATACTGGCCCTCTATCTTCATGCAGCAAATGAACTTCATCAAGAATAAGGAGCTTTACAATTTGGGAAAGAGCTACATCTCCAACGCTCTTTCTTGTCACTACATCCCATTTTTCTGGTGTGGTCACAAGCATCTATGAGACAAGAAAAGATAGTCAAATTAAAACAAGGAAAACATCACACAGATTATTTAAATTTCAACTGTCATTCAAAAAGAAATATTTTTGGCCTCCTCTATACAGATCAAACAAGATGTGTTTAAAATATCCCACAATGATACCTACTTCACTATACACATAGTCAGTCATTTCAAGAGGACACTTCTTTAAGCTGTGATACTAAGCAGTTATTTAAAGCTCACTGAAGGCAGTGTGTAAGTGAATTGTAGTGTGAAGTGTGCAAAATATACAAGTTTTTTTTTAAAAAGCACCTTACAATATAAAACAGCAACAATACTATCTTGTAAGGTACCATATACTGATAATAAAGACTATTTTCACAGAATTTAGCCATTGTACTTCTATAGTCCATTAACAGACAAAAATGAAATAGATTAAGCAGTGCAAATCTAAGGTGTGAAATACTGCCAATCCAAGCTACTTAGTGAATTTGCTAAAATTAAAATGGCAATGTTGAGATCACATCAACTTTTACAGAAAAGATACCCTATTGGAATTAAATATAAATAAACATATAATAAATTTTG
Source organism: Galeopterus variegatus (assembly GCF_000696425.1). Classification (NCBI taxonomy): domain Eukaryota; kingdom Metazoa; phylum Chordata; class Mammalia; order Dermoptera; family Cynocephalidae; genus Galeopterus; species Galeopterus variegatus. The sequence continues at coordinate 191,377 of NW_007730010.1, forward strand.
GGATCTAAAATGCTTTGAAACATTCATCATGCATTAACATCTCTTTTATGTTACAATAAATTTAAAATGAACTTCTACTTTGAATAAGGACAGATTTAAAATAATCCGTGATATGTTATCGTAAATATACTGAGATTACGAACAACTCTTTTCATTAAAAGACCTTGAAAAACATGCCCATATGTTTAAAAAATAAAAATAGAAAAGCAATTCTCCAAAACTGTAAACTAATGGCACATTAAAATATAAAAAAAGAAGCTAGCTTATTATTAAGTGTTAGGAGAGCTACAAAGTACAATATTAAACTATAATAATAAATACATAGCTTGGCTATCTAACCCATCATGAATTTAGAACACTGTGCCAGCACTTTCTTATAATTAACTTTCAGAGATGATAATGTGGTAACAATTAAATTATAAAATCAAATTTTTCAGGCATCAGAAAGCTACACCACTATATCTCAAAAATTCTTCCTAGCATATTGTCTTCTATACTTTCAGCACCATAAGAAGTGGCTTCATTTATAGCACCATTTCAACACTTCAGTTCCCTGAACTAAAATGGCTAGAAAATAAAGTGTCACATTTGCTTAATGAACTGGAACTCATGCAAGACATTTCCATCTGCTCTTCTATCAGGGCATGGGTTAACTGTCAATATTTTTACTGTCAATTTCAATTTCTCTCAGTACATGTACTTATTCACTCAGCAGTATAAAAGTATTACTTGAACTATTCCAATTTTAGCCTGACCACTGGGAAAATGGCATAGTTGAGATGCTCATACACCACCATCATGTAAAATTTGGTGTATTTAATTTTATAATGTTCATTAATTTGACAGCAAAACCAAAGGACCTAAGACTTGCCAGAACCAATTCATTTGGCAATTCACTTAAACATTATTATTAAAAACTTTCCTTACATCTATATTTAGTAAAATTACAATACTTAGTTTTCCATAATTGTTCCATGACTATTTACTTATTCTTTTCTCTAGCTGAAGCGTACCCTTCTTTGAGAAGGGGAAGAAGGGGCAAAACAGTAAAATTTCTAATCTAAACTTTGTATAATTTGCATAATCCACTAATTGGACACTACAGCAAACACTTTATCAAAACACACCAGAGAGGTAGTGCTTCACTGAATGAGGAATGTCATGCCTGAATCCAACTATTCATAGACTTGTCCCAAATAGAAGTCTTCAAATTTTGAGCTAAGCATTACAAAAGAGATCACAAAGCCTCTTGCCAAAGAATGCCTGTCATGGAAATGGGTTTGAGTGTGCATTTTTCATTTTGTATTTTTTTCCACAAACAGCACTGGATTGAACAACACTCCTTAAGAAACTGAAAATGCAAAGGTATAAGAGGTAGAAAGGACTGTTACTGTATCAGCTAGCTACCAATGACAGGCAGATATTGAGCTCCAGTGTTAGACCTCAGAGCTACAGATCTGGGCTTTCTAGGTTTGCAAGAAAAAATTACATTGTTCTTGATTATATTTTTACTCATATTTTTTTCTTCTTTAAGTAGTTATTGGAGAGAAAAGGACAAAAAAGGGATTAATGTTACTAGAGTAGCTTGATAAAAAACTGAGCCAGAATGATGAGAAAGAAATCAAAATAGTGGTTTGGAGGAAGAGGAAAGACTGAAAAGGGGCAGTAGGGATCATTCTGAGGGGACAGAATACTTCTATACCTTGTTAGAAAGGAGGTTTAGACATTTGTCAAAACTCACTGAACTATTTAATGTAAACTGACCCCCAACTTTTAAAAATTTAAAAAAGAGAGAGTCCTAAGAGACAAGTTAATCAAATGCATTCTTTGGATTTTGACTAAAACAAACAGCTATTTTTTTTATTTTTTAAAGAGGGTTCAGATCCCCATACAGGCCAGCCACCAAAAAGAGAAAAAAAGAGGCAACTGGGGAAACAAAGACTAGCTAGATATTAGATGATATTAAGAAAACATTGTTAACATTATTTAGTGTGATAAAGTATAGTGAATTTTTTTCAAAGAAGTTCTTAATTTTTTAGAGATACACTTCAATTTATAAATGAAAAATTTAAAAACTTTAAAGCTGAAAACCAGTGGTTAAAAGCAATATTTCTTGTTTATGGTGGGGAAAAAATCTAGATTGCCACCCTAATATACAATACAGAACCAAATACCAATGTTTAAGAATAGTAAACATTAACATTTTATATATCTACTTAATGATTCTGTCATTTACTTATTTATTTTCAATGCTGAGGCTGCAATTTACAGATGTCTTCTGTAAAATTAACTTATTGCTTCTACCTTCCCAGGCTGGTAGGCTCCAAATCTCCAGCTTTCTCAGTTTTTAACATGTGCAAACACACACACACACACTTTCAGGTCCTCATGACATCCTTGAACTGTCTCTCAAATTCCACCTCCACACATCAAACTATCCTACTGGGGGCTGTGAAATAAATCTCCCAGCCTAAAGTTAGTATGTAAAAGTTTTGCTCAAAGCATTCAAAACCTTCCTTCTGAAAACCTGCAACTCTTCAGTCTGTATTTGGTCTCCAAGATTTTTACACTTTTCACCCTATTCTCAAAAGCATTCTAGGCCTGTCAACATTCCCCAAACACAGCCCTCCTTTGAAATTAAAGTGCCTTTGTTTATACTTTCCCCAACACTAGTACATGGTTCTCTAAAACTTTACAAATAAAATTCTACCTATCATTCAAAATCCAAATCAAATTGCTACATTCACATCAATAAACAATTCTCAATTTGTCTCAACAAACATAAGTCCCTTTCTCCACTGTCTTCCTATAACACTTTGTCTCACAGTTGGATACAAGATTATTCTGCCTAATATTCTGGTGATGGGTGAACATACTATATTTCCTCTATTTGATTATAAGTCAAGAGAAGTATAAAAGCAAGTTTTTCTGTCCTAAAGATATAAATTTGCAATTAGATCACTATTCTCCATGAGTCAGAAGTCAACAACCAAACTGTCTGAGTATACATAAATTTACAAATGCAACATGTGAGTTTGGGAACAAACAGTAAGATGTGTGCATAAATGCTAGTATAATAAATAACCATGCTATAGTATGTAATAATGAGTAAACCCGTGAGCTCACAGCTGACTGAAAATCATGAATACTTTTTTTTCATATTTACAAAAAACCACAAGAAAGATGTGTGCATAAATGCTAGTATAATAAATAACCATGCTATAGTATGTAATAATGAGTAAACCTGTGAGCTCACAGCTGACTGAAAATCATGAATACTTTTTTTTCATATTTACAAAAAACCACAAGAAAGAATATATATATATGAGAGAGAGAGAGAGAGAGAGAGAAAAGTGATACCACTACATAACTACCATAAAAGTTAAAATGAAAGACAAAATACCACATGTTTAGAAAGAATGTGGAGAAACTGGAACTCTCATAAAACAAGGATGGGAATATAAACTTATGCAACCACTTAAAAAATTGCTTAGGAACATCTACTAAAGTTGAACATATGCATGCCATTTGACTCAGCAATTCCATTCCTAGTATATTATATATTCAACAGAAATGCACACATATGTGAACCCAAAGATGTGCATAAGGTTTTTCATAGCTCTGTAATTTATAATACTCCAAAACTGGAAATAAACCAAATGTCCATCAATAATAAAAAGGATAAATTACTAGTAACATATTTATACAATAGAATACTATACAATGAAAGTGAACAAACTACTAAATTTTATGTAACAAAATGAAAAAAATCTCAAAATCCTAATGTTAAGTGAAAGAATTCAGGCACATAGTATATAATTTCATTTATATAAAGTTTTAAAACAGGTGAAACTAATGTAAGGTTTTAAAAGCTAAGACAGTAGTTACCTCTGGGAAGGAAGAAGAGGGTAGCAGAAGAAGGGAATGAAGAGAGATTCTTAAGTGCTGGTAATATTCTATATTTTGAGCTGGGTGGTGGTTACATTAGTGTATTCATTTTTAGAAAATCTATCTATCTGTTCACTTAAAATTTTTGAGTTTTTTTGCATATTTTATTTCAATAACAGTATCTGTGCACATAAATACTATTATAATGATATATAACTTATTTAAAAACATAATGTAACTTAAAGGACAATGTAGAACACTTGAGCTAGACAGCTAAAAGGTGCATAAAGGCTTTACAGACAACAACTTCTAAATTTAGGCCAATTTCCTGCCCATTTATCAATCTTCCTCTCAAAGACCCCCATAAGCACCAAAAGGAAAAAAATAAGAAAGTGCAAATATTTATGGGAAATCTTTGAAACAGGAAGTGAAATAAGAAAACATCTATTAAGCTACATAATTCCCATACTTCCTTAATATTATTTCTGCTGTTCCTCATTATTACAAAAAAAGAATTTGTTTTTATCTTTTCAGATTTCTCACACAAACTTTGAATCACTTTAAGGCATAAAATTACACATGAATTTATTAGCTTTTTCTCCTGTTGATTACTGTTTGCAATTCCTTGTTATTACAAACATACAAACAGCAAAGGAATGAACTTCAAGGTGAAGAGTGGGTCTTTCATGTCTAGTCCAAAAATCTCATTTTATTGATAAACCCCCCAAAATAAAAAGTGACTTTCTAAAGGTTCTGCAACTAGTTAGTGGGAGAAGTAGGGGTATCCTATAAGACTCTGGATTTACTCTGCTCATAAGACCTGCACTCTCCATAAAAAATCTAAGGTCACAAATTACCAGGTGCAGAGCCATTCCAGGAAGAGCTGCCTTCTCATCCATTTTCTGACTAAAATCTCTTTTAACTCTCTCCTTTCCCACCCTCTCACTCAGCAGTTTTTTTCTAGGGCCCAACACAGAGATGCATCCATAGCTGGGGATGGCTTATGATAAATCTTACACCCCATGTTTATGGGGCATATGTTAATGTTTAGGGAAGAGTATTCACTAGGCAATAGTATAAATGTGCCAGGAAAAGTCATGCCAACTCAACCTCACTTTCATTTCAGATTGAGTCAATGAGAAGACAGATGAGGAGTAAACACTAGATACAATCTATAATGGTTTTCAGTAAGACTACTGACAAAACCACTCATGATATCATTAAGACTAAGAAGGTCAGGGCTGGCTGACAATACAATTATGAGATTTCTGAACAATCTTCCTCAAAGACCTTTACTTAAAAAAACAACAACAAAAAATAAACTAAACTAAAATAGCCATTATTTTAGAAGAAAGGAGCTGGTGGGGGGTGGGGGAGATAAGAGAGGTAATGAGTAGAGAAATTGTGAGAAAAAGGGAGATGAAGGAGAGAGAGAGGATGTGTATGTGCACAGAGGAATAAGGCATTTTATGGAAAGGTCTTCAACCTCTTGAACAAACTCCTAAAATCTGACAAACTGAATGTGTGTTGAAAGCTAGGCTTCATATTGTCTATAATGAATAACTAGTTAGCCAATGATAGCACCCCATTCCTTAAAACCTTTAAATTTCAATAAATTAATTTATTACATATCAAATATAGTTTTAAATTTTTTTACTATTGGCAATACATATCTGGCCTAAGACACAGAGAAATGTTTATGATGCCTAAAAGAAATCTGCTGTGTGTCTAACTAACCCAGCTACATCTATGGTCTGTTACATAGGTCATATTGATATCATACCGAATTTTAAACATTTAAACAAAATCATTTCCACTGTCGGAGTAGTTTGTTTCTTTCGTGCACATGGCTATAAATTTTAAAATTTTAAATAAAAAAGAATACATGAAATTTTAAAAATAAAAGTAGGCTTTCTTGCCTTTATAATATTTAAAATTAATTTTGAAGATTTTGATACTTATGCTGTAGAAAATTAGGAAAAATTGTTTAAACTAATTTTATAAATAACTTTTTAAAAACCGGAATAATAACATATCAAAATATATTACTATATTTCATCAAATCTCAGGAGCCACTGATTATAAGCTACACCATTATTTTATGTATCACTAAGAAGGTAACAAAAAATGGTACACATTTATGTAGTATTTACTAAATACCTGATACTACATAAGCACCATTTAATTTAATCCCTATGCAACTCTATTTGGGAAGTTCTTTTATCTTCATGGGAAAATTGGAGCTTACGTAGGGCAAGGAATATGCTGAATATTATTTATATGGTCAGTGATAGAATAAATATATAAATCTGGATACCCAGATATGGAGATTCTAAAGCTCCCACTTGAAGACTCCACATTAGGCAAATATTGATCTCTGTATCAGTTAACAACTTTTGATTGTAAGCAACAGAAACTGGGTATGGCTAATAAAAACAGAAACTGAATTACCAGAAAGATATGGGGATAAATATAAAGGAAAGCTTGAGAACCAGAGAATCCCTGGGCATCTAAGTTGGAGAAATTGTTGGAGAGTGTCTCTGGCTACTACCATAACTATGAATCCACTCCACACTTTTTCAGTCTTTTGTTAGCTGTTGACAAGTATCAGAGAAAGAGAACACAGTTGTCCAAGCTTGGGCTCTCTTCCCATAATTTAGTTGTGGATGGGCAGTGTACCATGCTTGATAGTTCTTTCAAACTGTATCCAATGGTGGGATGCAAGTAACACCCAAAGCAAATAGTATTCCCTTTAGTATAAGAAGAGAGAATGGATGGTACAGAAGAAAACATCAAATGACTGTTATAAAGTCTTTGTTGGAGGGACCCTTTTTAAAGACAACAAAGTTAGACAAAGTCAGAATAGGAGGAGGCAGATTTAAACTGGAACAAAAAAGGTATGGTATGTTTTAGACCTAAGTCTTTATGCCACATCAATTTACCAATACATCACAAATACAGCCCTTCTACCACAGTCCTGATTGCCTTGTCCCTCACTTAATGCTGTGGTTTTGTCTTCTTGTTTATGCTTGAATATCACAGCAGGTATAACTATCTTAATAAAATATCCAGTACGTTTAAAAAAATGGTATAAGATGCATTTTGATAATATGTCTTACAATTAATAAAATACAGTACATTTAGTTGATACAGTTAGGGATCTAGTAACTTAAGCTAAAAAGCAATATTCAAGAATACTTGCTTAATACATCTTCTGTGGTAAACACAGCCTGGAATTGTTACAAATCACATTCTAACACTATAGGTGTAGACCAGGCAACAGCTTGCAGGATTTAAGAAGTCCACCTTCCTTTTTAAAATACGTAATCATATACCTAGTCAATCAATACATTTATAAATTACACAAATGTTTTAATTAAAAAATTAAATCTAAAATGTCACATGGTTTGGATTCCAAAGACATACATGTAATTACAGTTATATTTACTTCTGATATGCAAACGTCAGTTTTGATTGATGGCAACAGCCCCCATAATGGAATCTGACAGTTTGCAGATTATACCTGTCCCTTGGGACATTAAAAAAAATCATTTAGTTCCAACTACTTCCTTTTCTACATTTTTTTTATGTTCCCTCCTCTCCCACCAATTCACATGCATGAGTGCACACTCACACATGTAAAGAACAAAGTCCTCTCAAGTATCTAGTTATATTTATGTCAAGGATGGCAGATTTCAATTATAAAGTAAAACATAAAAATCAATTGGAAAATCTTCAAGTACTAAAGTGTTCGTACAGCATATTGTTTATTGAAAAATACAGATACAGTAAAGCTAAAGCATAAAGAATGTCAACCTGAAATGTATCTTGGCATTTTTAGATTAGAAAAAAAACTTTATGATACTGTTTTTAGCTTACATTTCATATGTTAACATTTACTAAATAAAGAAAATATAATTTAATAAGAAATTCTAAAACTTCTCAAGGGGCAGAGCAAAGAATGCCGGGAATAAGCGAGAGAAAGCTCCCTATTCAAAATTGGACATTTAATAAAATACTTTCTAGACTACATATGTTTACATCTGGAGTAGAATTCTCTTTACAGTTCTTTCTGTTGATTAAAAACATTTTGCATCAACCCTAGAATATGAGACTAGCCTTATTAGCATAAGTTTGTAAAGGACACAATGCTTGGTTACCCTGAAACTTAACTAATCACACATAATTAAGAAAAACACAAAATTGTTTATATTTCTATGTGTACAAAACATAAAGACCTTGCTCTCATTATTCTAACTCCTTGTCTGTAATATCCCATGATTTCATTCCATTAAAATCTCATAGAGCAGGCATCTGCTGCAACTTACAATAATGCCTGTTCTCACTCATAAAGACAGGTTGTTGATGACATGTGACTAATTTGTGGTGGTAACTAGTCATGTGGTGAATTCTAACCTGAAAAACTGAATATGGCTCATAGAGAACAAGTTTCCGTGTTTGCAAAGTTGCATTTTTCAAATCAACTGGTTTATGTGCTCTTTGAAAGCAGGAAAAAAAAAAACAAAAAAAAAACCCAGAAACAGAAAGCCCCTCTCATTTGACATTTGACAGTCACTATCTCTCACCTGCCGCATTTGCAAAGCCAGTTTGAGGATCAATCTCTTACTAAAATTAAGCACTTTAAAATGTCATATTATAATGTCAAACTACTACACCTCAAATACAGAACTAAATAAACATATTCTGCAGCTCTTCACAAAAATGACTGAAAATAATACCATTTCATCTCTTCAAAGTAACTCCAGACATTCAATATTAAGATCTTATATTTACTCTAGAACAATTAATCTAAAGCTTATTTGGTGTCTACTTTTGGGAAGGAGACATAGAGAAAGGGAGGAGTCTAAAATCTTATCAACAGATTAAAACAGGATAAAAGCTGCAGAAAATGACGACAATTAAGGAAATAGATGTTTTTGTAGTTCCTTATTATTCTCCTATTTCAGTTATTTGATTCATTTCTATTTTACAGTCTAAAATCTTATCAACAGATTAAAACAGGATAAAAGCTGCAGAAAATGACGACAATTAAAGAAATAGATGTTTTTGTAGTTCCTTATTATTCTCCTATTTCAGTTATTTGATTCATTTCTATTTTACTTAGAAAAAGAACAAAGACAGGACATGTCTGAGATTTAATCACAATTTATAGTTATCCATGGGGAGCTTCCTGATAAAAGTTTGTGACTGACTCAGTGTCCTCAGACATATGTCTGTAGTTAGGAATACAAAGATAACTAGAACTTTTCAAGTTTATACTTTAAAAAGAAAACATAGCAAAGCAGAGGAAAAATATGGCCTAAACTCTCTGTCACACAACATTATGAAATGCAATGGTCATCTATGAGGGCAGCTGTCCCAGCTCAAGCAGTTGCCACTGCCTCTGCTTATACTACAGCATCCAAACTACTTGTATAGCATGAACATTACTACGGTGTGAAGCCAAGTGAAATTATACATTTTCCTGCATTTTTTTCTTCCACTCCCCTTCCACTTCCTATAATCTAACAAACCTATAATACTGAAAAAGTAACCAAACAATAATTATTTGTTACTGGTTTTGAAGTGGCTTAACAGTAACTCACATACACTAAAATTAGGGCTGTGGGGAAAACATAATAATTTAGTCAGGCCCCCTCATCTTAGGTCTAGTTGGGGGTGGTGCAGCACATTCCTTGTAAGCAAGTTGTGTGTGGGTGGAGTTAGTGCACATGCATGCCCATGTATCTTTTTAGTTGGTTGCTACTACTCGTTTTTGTTTTTTTTTTTCCTTTTTGTCTTTTTTCGTGACCGGTAACGGATCGCAACCCTCGGTGTTGCTCCCGCACCTCGCTCAGC
>NW_007730010.1:201178-202339 GCF_000696425.1 Galeopterus variegatus
GTCTGTATGTGGGATCCGAACCCTCGGCGGGAGCGCCACCACGCTCCCAAGCGGTGCACTGTAGCAGTGCGCCACCGGGCCGGCCCCGCTACTACGCATTTTTTATAGAGTTTGTGAAGCAGCCGCTGGTCGGCAGAGAGCTCCTGTCTAAAAACAGAGCATGTTTACTTTGCTGGCAGCTGCTCAGTTTTTTCTTTGGACTTTGCCAGTAGCATTTGTGTTTCTGAGTTTCTCTTCGGACTGCATAGCTCTTAGATGTGTGTGTGCTGAATAAAGCTTACTAGCCCTTCAACCAAGGCTCCAGGGATCTTTTTTCTGTTTACCTAGCTCGTAGACCTGCGTGTGAAGGGTTTGTGACCCAGTCTGGCCAACGGGCTTGAGAGGTCTGTGATCTCCAGACCCAGCCCTACTTCTACAAGGGCTTCGGAAAGTGATAACAAAGGAGAAAAGCAAATATGCCCAAAGGATTAGCCTGTATACAAGAGTATTTTTAAACGTTCATGGAAAGATTCATGTTACCTTTTAACTCTATTTTCCCATGAACTTTATGATGTACCCTTATAGTATCTGTGATTAAGTGTATAACCTGGCTCTAAGCTTTCTTGACACCTAATTGAAAAAGAAAAAACTGGCACATGGCTCCAAATAGAGACAAAACAGACCCTCAATAAAAAGAATTATTCTGGCATCAAACTTTAAGAGTAGTTTCTTCCATAGGACACCATTCTAGAGACTAATTAGGCAACGTGCTCACTGAGTGAACATCTTCAACACTTTCGGAACAAATGTAACAGCAATCTCATGAGAACTGCTTATAGCTCCTTCAGATAAAATCAAAAGACCCAACATTAAAACCCAATGTCTTGAAAGCAATTTTGTTGGTTAATGATTTTTTTAAATTAGAAAAATGCATGCCTTTGTAAAGCATTCAAATCACAAGGATGTAATATGAACCTTCTTCCATGCCCTCCCCCCCTTTTTCTCCTCCACTAACATAACCACTGTTTACTATATATCCTTTTAAAAAAAGAACAAAAAACCTGCACATATATGGATATATTTACACAAATGGGACACAAGTACGATATGCTCCATATCACGATAGAAATTCTTACAGGAGCTATAATGCTGTAATCAAAGGAATTTATCCAATTTGACACA
>NW_007730010.1:203522-209193 GCF_000696425.1 Galeopterus variegatus
ACTACTGTTACTACTACTCTGGCCAATTAATAACTGGTTAAGAGCTCCAATAAAACAACTGGGTACTATATTAGGAAAAGAATGAAATCATAAACACGATGGTAGCCCGAATTGTCAACCCTGGCTTAATTACAAAATATACATCCACATAACAAAACAAATTAACCTACTCTGCCATATTAGTTGATGCTAGAAAAAGACGTAACATAAAATATCATCCTTTACTTCTTCTAGTTAATATGTCTTTATTTCTGAGACAAAATTGACTGATATCAGAACCATCATCTCTAATCCAGTTAATCAGAATAAAATCATAGTACAAGGTATAAAGGCTCTTGGTTAATCCACCTAAAATCAGTATAAAAACATTGTGTTATATGCAAAAGGGGATGGTTCTACTAAGAGTCATCTTTTTTTATCCGAATGCCATTTAATTCTCAGCAAAGGTCGAAGCATATGAGAAGGTTCAGAATACTAGTGTATGTAATAAGAAAATACTCCCCAAGTGATTCTAATATTGTAACTTAAGAACACTTGGCTAAATCTGACAAATTTTCAGGATCCCAAGACTCCACTATCCATTATCTTCTCAGTTTACTAAATTGTTTGTAACTATACCACCCAGGTTTCATTTAAGCAAAGCACTCACCAAAATGATTTTACAACACTATCGGCAATGGTCGGAAGCTGGAGTTACACTGTAGGTTTGCCTGCATGGGGTACTTTCATTATCTTTAACTACTGATTTATCATGGAGAAATAGCTTTGTATTTTAATTAGTATTTGTTTAACTGCTCGTGATGTCTAACATCTTATTTTTTGAAATATTGCATTCTTCCCAGTTGGGAAGAGCCTATTGTTATATTTAGTATTTATATTATCAATTTTCATAAATTCTAGCTTTAACAGAGATGATAAGCATAACTAGTGGAGCCATATTGGATGGTAAATTTGGCAATATTTATCAAATTTAAATGCACAAACCCTAGGTCCAGAAATCTCACTTTCAGAATTCTATCCTGGAAAAAAAGCACAGACACAGATGGACATTTATAAGGTTTTTTTTGAAGGCAATAAGGCAGACCGATACATACTGACATTAGTGAAAAAGGTAAAGTAATACGCATTTTATACAAACACATGTACACATAAAATATGATCCCACTTTTATTAAACTAAAACAAAATGACATATACATTTTAGGAATATTTCTCTATATTCCTCAGCTCCTGAGCTTAAATGTTTAGGAGGCCTTTCTTAAACCACAATACCCTATTAATACTTCATATTCATATGCTTCTGTGGCATCTCCATGCCCATATTTTCTATCCTGGCATTTATTACACTATATTGCTTGCTTAAATATTTGTCTTCCTCAATAGACCCACGAGCACAAGAAAGGCAAGGTCAGCAACTCTCATTAGCTGCTATATCCACAATACCTTGAAGTGGTCGACACTAAACACATTCAGTAACTGTTGATGAAATGTATTTTTTTTTTTTTTGCAGATAATAATTATTAATCTCACAACATTGGTGGTAATTATTCTTGCCTAATGAGAAAATAGATCAAAGTATTTCTGTATTTAATAGTAGGATTTATACAACCTATGTTCTATTAGGTACATATTTAGGTTTAAAAAGTTCATTTTAAGACACTATAGCATAATAGGTTTTGTGAATTAGCCACAGGAATGTTCTCCTCCCTAATATGTTCCCCTACACTTAGCAAACAGAAAAATCTAAATGAGTATAAAAGTAAAGAGGCCCATTTACTGAGTCCTAGAGAAAGGCACTGGTACCCCCACTGCCCAGCCATTAGCCTCAGAGGGTAACACTCACAGGGTCTGGATATTATTTCCCTTAGGATGAATATTGTTGAGGAAAGGTGGGATCTTAATCCTGGACCTAAGGTAAATTAAGTGGTCTGGATATGGATACTCATTTGTTTCATGAAAGGCAAAGTTGTATCTCAGGGTATCATTCGAAGAGGAATATATAATTTAAACATCCTACAATCAGGACTCACAGATTTCTATAATGCTCTTGTACTGCTACCTCCCCCTTCCCATCTTCCCTCCTCCCTCCCCTGCCTTAGGCCTTTCCTATAAGAACGGGCCAACTTTTCACTTCTTTACCTTCCACAAGGCAACAGCTGAGGTCTCCAGGCTTAATTTCCTCAAAAGCACAAAAGAGGAGTAGGGAGCCCTAAAAACATGAATTCAAACCTTGTATTTCTATAAACAAAATTTATTGACACCTCTAAACTAAGTATACTGACAGGCATGTCGTATCAACACACTCGCTATCTCTGACATATTGTGAATGTTTAATAAAAACACAATACCTCTCAGTCACGCATTTATCAAACATTTATTATGCATCTACTAGTATAAATGCTATAGTCCCCTTCAATGTAAGATGAATAAGATACCAGTACCTACATATCATAGGATTATAATGAAAATGAAACACGTTAATACACATAAAATGTTTAGAATAATGCCTGACATATAAGGATCAACTATATTTGCTAATATCATCATCATCACCATCATGAACATGTTCCTCCTCCTCTTTCTCATCCTGAATGTACCAGGCACTATGCACTAGGGGTGAAATGGTACACGGGTACTGATATTCAACTCTGTACCCCACAGATATGTATAATCAATTACATTTCAATATAAAAATAATAAACAGTTGACCAAACAAAAAAAGAAGCAAGTTATTTTATTAAATTCTAACTTCAGTAAAATAAAAAATAAAATGATTTAAAAAAAAGAAATGGTGAGGTAAGATAAAGGCAGATGGCCTTTGATTTCATAGGGCTTACACTATAGTGGGAGTGGAGTGGCAAAGTGCATTGCTCAAAAAACTGTAAAATACAAAATTTTACTTGTGATAAGTTACTTAGGACAAGTTATACAGTGTTATGACAAGTTATAATAGGATAACTCGACCTAACCAAAGAAATCAAAAAGGGATTTATTGAGAAAGTAACATTTGAGGTAAGATCTGAAGATAAAAGGGAATTAATTCAGTGAAGAAGGAAAAAGAGTGTTACAGGCACAAGCAGAGCATGTGCAAAGAGCATGTGGGAAAAAACATAGTAGGAGAGATTTAAGACAGGCAGAGTGTGTGGCTGGAGCAAAGAGAATGAAAGGACTGGCAGAAATGAGATACAAAGGGTCAGATGACTTACAGTCTTTTAGCCACTTCCAGGAATTGTGCTTTTCACTCCTTACAGTACCCTAAAAGACTATGAGTGGCTTTTTTTTTTTTTTTTTTTTAATTGTTGCTTTTGATGATATGGAATATGGGAATGAAACTGATCAGACTACATTCCTAGCTACCTATGGGTAAAGGACTGGAGGGGCAGACTGGAGTATGGTATCCCAGTTAGAGAATATGGAATTAATCAGGCTATGATAGAAATAACAGAGGCTCAGAAAAGGAGAATGTGCTAGTGAAGATGGGAAGGATGTGGATGATTCTGAGAAATATTTAGGAGATAAAATCAACAGGAATTGGTGTTAGATTAACTATATTTAAATACATAAAAATTAAATATAATATTTTGGATTACTTTATTTAAATTAAATATAAAAATTAAATATAATATTAAATATATATAAAAATTAAATTACATATAAACTTTACCCAAGGAGAAGTAATATAAAAACATATTCTGTAGAAAATTCCCCCATATGTCAGATATTTTACTTCTTGTTACCAACCTCCTTGTTCAGGATGAAATAATCACAAATGAAACATTAAGAAATACTCAGTACAGTTAAGATTACCCTCTGACAAAAGTTTTCTAACTTGATTTGAAAATGTGATGGAAGAAAATAAAGGTTGGTTAGCCTTTTCATCTTTTCCATGTCATTAAATACCACCACATTTACTTATGTGTCAAACTCCTTTTTATAGGTTCAAACCCAGTGGCTACAGGGTAACAATTAACAGAAAAAACACAGACATAAAAGAATGCAAGAAGTTGAGACCTATTATTTAGCAACAATAATTAACCTTTCAAAAATTTTAAATATTTAGCAGATTTCATTAGACAGACTTTGAAACAAAGAAAAACATCACTCATGTTCAGGGTTCTGCAATTACAAAAGACCACGGAGATAACCTACCCTTCACTTTTTAACATATGTTGTATTTCTGAGGAAGATAAGTAATTTTTCAAAATGCTCAGTTGAGTGCAACCATATAACCCCAAGGTCACAAGTTCGGATCCCCATACTGGCCAGCTGCCAAAAAACTAAACCAAACCAAAAAACTCTCTATAAAACAATAATAACCCCCCCCCAAAAAAAACAACAATGATACTAATATTTGTGGTTAGTGAGTTCCTAGCAACTTACTGATGGCAAGGTTTTTCTGAAATTTAATAAGTAACTAGAAGAGGTAGGATGAGCATAATAGACATGTAACATTTACTTTTATTTTCATTTCATTGTTTATAGGAAAACGAGATTACATTTAAAAACTCTATGTATGGTATTATAATTTTATAATATAAGCCTTTTATAATAATACAGTAATATAAATTTAAAATATAAAATTTTAATACATGTTTAAGATAATTATATTAAAATAATACAATTTTAATAATATAAATATAAAATAACAAATTTTATAATATAATAATATAAGCTTTCCATTGGCTTTTGATCTTTATTTCAAATTAGCATAATAAACTTTGCAAGCAAGGTTCTTTAGCTAATTTAAAAATAAATTTTCGAATTACTTTGCTATTTTCTTATTAAATGTCCAAAAGAATATGAAACAATTGCATTAAAAGTAACTAAATATTGATGTAAAATAGAAAGAGAAAAGAAAACATTGCTAGACTAAGACTTCCACTCTTCACTGCTCTTATACTACGAAACAAGCTAATTTCCTACAAAAGAATACTCATGGAATATGCATAGTTGTTATTCTATATTTTGTTCAGTGAAATCAAAGATAATTAGATTCCCAAGTGCCTTTAAATTATACTCTAAGGGTCTCACGTAATAAATCACCTGTATTCACTAGACAGATTTCTGTGCATCAAAAAACTGTATTGCCCTCTACCCCCATCAGACCAAGTATGTTAAGAATGAGAGTTAAAAACAGTAGTTTATAAAGAGAAATGGACTTCTTTACTCAAAACATTTTTAAAAATCTTTTTTACTTTTTTTAAAAACAAGCCAGACAGCAAAGCCAAAGCATTTTAATATATCTTATAAGTAGCTATCCAACTTTGCAAAAGTAAAATTAATATACTAACCCTAAAAATTCCATGCTTCCAAGTAATTTCCAGCTCACCAACTAATAAAAATAATGAGACATTCTTCAAAATAGAACTCATATTACTTCTCAGTGGCATACCTTCAATGCAGGAAACAGTCATCATGGCAAATAATTTTTATATTTCATCAGGGGATATTAAAAGTGGTAGACTTCTAATTTTATTATGTATAAATATGTGGTTAAGACTTTTTATATTTTTTACTTTTTATTGGTGTACTTCTAATATTTAGTTTTATTTATTTTTAACTAAAAAATAATTGAACATATTTGTGGAATACAGAATTGAATATCAATACTTGTATACAGCGTGTGATGATCAAATCAGGATAATTAGCATGTTCATCATTACAAAACAATC
>NW_007730010.1:210321-211623 GCF_000696425.1 Galeopterus variegatus
TTTCACTCTGTTGGTTGTTTCCTTGGCTGTGTGGAAGCTTTTTAGTTTGATATAGTCCCATTTGTTTATTTTTCCTTTTGTTGCCTGTGTTTTTGAGGTATTATTCATAAAGTCTTTGCCCAGTCCTACATCCTAAAGTATTTTCCCTATATTTTCTTCTAGGAGTTTTACAGTTTCAGGTGTTATATTTAAGTATTTAATCCACTTGGGGTTGATTTTGGTATATGGTGAGATGTATGGCTCTAGT
The DNA here is from genome assembly GCF_000696425.1 of Galeopterus variegatus. NCBI lineage: Eukaryota > Metazoa > Chordata > Mammalia > Dermoptera > Cynocephalidae > Galeopterus > Galeopterus variegatus. Next base: position 210,569 of record NW_007730010.1, read on the forward strand.
TTCATTCTTCTACACATGGATATCCATTTGCTGAAGAGGTTGTCCTTACCCCAATGTATGTTCTTGGTGCCTTTGTCGTAGATCAGTTGGCTCTAAGTATGTGGCTTGATTTCTGGGTTCTCTATTCAGTTCCACCAGTCCAAGTGTCTGTTTTTATGACAGTACCATGCTATTTTGGTTACTATAGCTTTGTAGTATAGTCTGAAGCCAGATAGTATAACATTTGTTGCTTTATTTTTTTTGCTCAGGATTGCTTTGGCTATGTGGGGTCTTTTGTTGTTCTATATGAATGTTAGGACTATTTTTTCTATTTCTGTGAAGAATGTCATTGATATTTTGATGGGGATTGCATTGAATTTGTACATCACTTTAGGTAGTATGGACATTTTCACAATGTTAATTCTTCCAATCCAAAAGCATGGAATGTCTTTCCATCTTCTTCTGTCCTCTTTAATTCCTTTCAGCAGTGATTAGTTGGCCTCATTGTAGAGATCTTTCACCTTCTTGGCTAAATTTATTTCTGTGTGTGTGTGTGTGTGTGTGTGTGTGTGTGTGTCTATTGTAAATGGGCTTGCTTTCTTGATTTTTATGTTAGTTCATTATTAGGAAAAGCAAAAGCTGATTTTTGCATATTGATTTTGTATCCTGCAATTTTACTGAACTTGTTTATCAGCTCTAAGAGGTTTTTGGTAGAGTCTGCAGGTTTTTCTATATATAGGATAATGTCATATGCAAAAAGGAACAGATTGACTTCCTCTTTTCCAATCTGGATGCCCTTTACTTCTTTCTCTTGCCTGACTGCTCCGGCTAGTACTTCTAATACTATGTTAAATAGGAGTGGTGAGTCCTTGTCTTGTTCCTGTTCTTAAGGATGATGTTGGTGGTGGGTTTGTCATGTATGGCTTTTATTGTGTTGAGATACTTTTCTTCTGTACCTAATTTGTTGATAGTCTTTATCATGGATGCTGAACTTTATCTACTTCTGTTGAGATCATCATATGGTTTTTGTCCTTGATTTTGCTGATGCTGTGTACCACATTTATTGATTTGCATAC
>NW_007730011.1:0-113581 GCF_000696425.1 Galeopterus variegatus
CCAGTGCATCTCACACTCATTTGGTATAATATCTCAAAATTCTCTTCAGAGCTGTTGTGCAGGATATCTTTTCCCTTGGGTATAAAGTGTATGGAAGGGTGTGAAAAGCCTGAAGTCTTATATCTGCCCAAGAAAAGCCCTAAAATAGAATCCTTAAATAACTTTCCAAGTAGAATAAAAGTCTTTCCTCTGAATTGCAAATAACAAGGAAACAGATATACCTATTTTTTAAATAAAAAAATACAGATAAGTAAAAGAGGTTTTCTCTACTGAAATGTGAAGAATTCTGAATTCCAAGAGGAAAATTACATAGCATAAAATTGATCAAGTAAGGACTTTTAAAAGCTAACATAATTATATTTAATGTAAAATACTGTTCCTAATAAGATATTTTTCCATCTCAATTTTGAAGGGTTTTAGTCACGGATTAAAATGTAATATCAGATCAATGTTTTGAAACGTATAAATCCTTCTTTTTACATGTTCACTTTTAGGTAAGACACCTTCTTTCTCAAAGGAAATACAAATAATACTAACTGTTTCATTCATATGACATAAGAAATTATTTCTTCTCTCTTTTCTTTTTTCTAAAAATTACAAACATTTTCAAAATTATGGCATTTGAAGACCTTGAAGAAAATAACATCTCTATTGAAATTGTGTATTACGACATCCTTTCTAATGTACTTACTACTCTTCCTTTATTGACTTTTCCACCCTTAAAATCTAACACTGTCCCTTGTTACCTACCATTTGATCAACAGTATCTTGTGGCAACTAAGTCACAATTCTGGTATTTCTCAACTCAGACTGTCTGGAGCCTTGTTCCATCAAGCAGTAACTTTGCACTTAACACCTTAATGGTCTTAATAAAGAAAAGATGGAGAGAAATGGAGATCTTCTGAGGTGGGAATAATTAAAGACAGACACACAAATGCATTTGGTGCCAGATTTGATTACCTCAAACAAGTAAAACTAAAGCAAACATTTTATCATCTTCAATTACATAGTTACTCTCCTGAGGATAATTAAGACAAATGAGTAGAAGACACTAATGGCAAAATTTTACTTAGTTTTCAAGGCAAATGAACAATGAGCAATCAAAATAACATTAGATCATATGTAGTTACTGTTCAATTTTATCTAATTATTATACAAACTTGAATAATCTTTTTATTCTTTCTCTTGTCCATTGCTAAATCACAGGCAAAATGTAAATATCACTTTCTACGTGAAGCCTTCTTTGAGTATAGCACAGTTTATGTGGATACAGCCTGGGTTAGCAAGAAGCAATTGAATTTGGGATTCAGAATACCTAAAGTCTGCATCTTATTAGTTGATTGATGTTAAAACTACCAGGTAACTTCTCTGAACTTAAAGTTATTTGTCTAAACAATAGGAAATATAATAAAAACCTAATCAAAGACCACACAAAATGGTTGTGAGCACTGAATGTAATCATATAAGTGACAGTACTCAATGAATGATAAAGTATATAAAATTTAATCATCAGAGTTACTGACCTCTCACTTGTATAATTTCTAATTTTTATCATATAAAAATTATATAAGAATGAAGAATCATTCTTATAATGATTATCATTGTAAACTCACAGTTCAACTAGGAAATATGTCCTCAAAAACTGCCTCATGACTTATATACCTAAAATCTTCCAAGTGCTCAGTAGGTGCTTTGAAATGTATTGGGATTATTCATTCAGGTAACATGCACATTATTCACTTTTAAGTTCCAAATGTCTACCCCAGCACATGGTATATATTTAGTTGCTCAATAAATAGTACATGTAAAAATTAAAGAATAGCAATAATGTGTTTTATTGATTGATTTCAGCAATAATACTAGGCAAGTAAAATATCTGTATGTTACTAAGAAGAAAAAAAAAATTTAGAAAGGTTGAGTGTTGCTTTGCCTCCCATGGCTTTGTCAACCCTTTTCCCCTGAGTGATGGAGCCACCAAAGATTACTCAAAGCCCATCTCTTCTGAGCAGTGAGAAGCCCCCGAAAAGGGGTTAATCCCCCAGAATCCTCAAGATAGAGGCATTCCTTCCATTTGGGAAATTAACCATGAATTGGGGTTCTCTTCCTGCTTTAATTCTCCAGACCAGGAAGTTACAGGAAGAGAACATAGATGGGGTTTTTGCTAAGTACAGTTTAACAAGTTTAACAATAGAAGCTGGTAACATGCAATTAAGTTGGTCCACTAACAAAAGCTTGATTTTAGCAAACATTCTCTTCTTACAGCAATTTCCCAGTATCTTTACATATCAATCAGTAACCTGTCTTTGATCCAGCAACCTTGCTGTGTTAGAATTCTTTATCTTACAACAGAGACTATTTAGCCTGGGGAAAATTTCTTGTCCTTTGCAAGGTCAATATTTGAAACTGCAAGGCTTTGGAAAACCAGGCCCTGTGAAATACATTTGCTATATGCATAGTCTACAGTTAAGCAGTATGCTCAAGCTTACAGAGATAGCTGTCAGTGATAAAGTATTTCTTATGTTAAATAAATCTAATATAATTTGTTTGCTAAGATATTGTTTAAATTGTTTTGATTTGGTACACTTTTCTACTTATAGTAGGATTCTACTAATTAATGTATAATCTAATTAGTGAACAAAATAAAATATGTATGGAAATATTCTAGTCCCAAACTTGGCATATAAAAATGAATATCTTGATTTTACATAAAATGTTACACATGATCTATAATATCTATGGATATCTCTGGCTTTGGGCCAGGAGCATTTTCACATTAAAGAAAATCCATGAAATTTGTTAGCCTTTGGCAGAGTTGCTCATGCATTTGTTTAATATATGAACATCCCACAGCCATTTTAATAGGGAGCTTTACAGCATGTAAATTAAGGCATCACTGGTCTGTTTCACACTGGTACACTGAATTATAAATATAAACATTAATTGGTCAGAATGGCTTGATAAGGATTAGCTAATTTTTAAAGATGCTTAAAGTAGAACACATTATCCTTTGGTCATTTGTTCCTTCTTTTTTAAAAGTTAACTCTCAGGTACCAAGTGCCTTCCCACTGAACCGTAAACTTCTGTCTCTCCAGAACTCCTCAGTTACTGTGACACCCACCTCATTCCAGCTGTCACTACACCAGATATCACTAGCTCTGGATCTATTTCTCTTTTAAAATCATGACCACTTTTTTTAAAGGAATTTATTTATTTTTTAATTGACATATTGATTGTATATATCTGTGGGGCACAGAGTTATATTTTGATACATGTATACCATGTGTGATGATCAGTCAGGGCAATTAGCATATTCATAATCACAGACCATTATCATTTCTTAGTGATGAGAACATTTGAGCTCCTCTCTTCTAGCCATTTGAGAGCATACAATAAATTATTGTTAATTATAGATGCGTAGCACTACTGTATGCCACTAGAACTTATTTTTCCTATCCAGCTATAATGTTGTGTCCATTTCCAACCTCTCGCTATCCCCCCTTCCTTTTCCCCTTCCCACCCTCTAGTAATCACAGTTCTTATGCACTTCTAAAAGTTCAACTTCTGTCCCAGAAGTCCAGACCTTGCTTGTGACTGTGATTATAGAGCAGAGTTGGCCATTGGCATATCTTTTAGACTGTTTGCTCTTTGCTCCTTCATGTGTACAATGAACTATGGAGTTGAACTTGGTGATTCTGGTTTGGAGCTTGTCTTAATATTTCTTATATGAACCTTTCATTTTATGGATGAATAGTATAACAAAATTTGGAGGAGTTTGGAGGATATTTACATCTTTGATTCATCAGTCATCATATCTTGATTTAGGTATTTTAAATGTCAGGAAGACTTGTTCTCTTATGGGAAAAATGTTTCAATTTGCTGACAGTTCTGATTATTAGAAAGTATTTGCTTGTAGGGAAACTAGTGTAACTCCAACCATCGTTACTACACATATATTCCACTTGTATGAAGGCCCTTCTGAGACTAGAAGAAGATGGAAGTCAGTGCTTCTGGAGTTTCTCATATTCAGAGTTTACCTCTTCTCGTGTGGAATCATATAACTTATCACTTAAAAGTTACTGTGTTTGAAATTTAACTCTAGATAGCTGTTTGACCTGGAGCATGCTATTTAGCATATGCAAATTGCCTACTTTAATGTCCAGAACATAGTGACTATAATATTTCCTTTTGTCCCAAAGCACAACTAGTCACTTCTTTTACCAAGTTCTCATGGTTTTCTGTTCATATCTCTGTAGAGATACTATCAAACTGTAAGGCAGTTATCATCATCTTTTACATGGGTCTTTACTCTGTGTTCTTTACTAGAGAGTTTTGGGTGCAGGAGTTCTACATTATTCAGTTCTGTATCCACATTGCCTGGCACACATCATGTTCTTAATGTATAAATTGAATAAAGTAATCTGATTAAAGATGTCACTTTTGCTACTCGATATCCCATGGCCACCTCAGAGCAGCATTAGAAAGCACTTTCCATTCCCCTGGATTTTATATTTCTCTTCATGCAACATTAAAATTCTTTTCATTTCAAACAACTAAGGTTGTTTCACATGAACTGCTATGTGGGTTAAGAGAGAAAATGAGAGCCATCATTTTAGTGTCTTGCCATTTGGGGTGTAATATTTGGTGATATGTAGCATATGTCTCCTGCTGAAGTGACAGGAGAATCACAGGCTGGTTTCTCAGCAGCCTCACAGATTAGCTGCAAAGCTGAAGTGTGGCACAAACCTTCCTTTTCTCAACTGGCATATGCCCCTCGCTCATTCTACTGAGCCCCTTCACACTTCTCTCTCTCTCTCTCACACACACACACTGGTCTGTACTCTCTCAGAAAACAGGACAAGTTGAATGCCAGTTACATTTTATGGCATTTCTAAAAGCTTGTGATGGTGCTATTTGTGTTCTGTTGAGTCTTGATCTTGGGATTTCCTTTATCTAGATACAACCATGTTATTATGGATACCCTCAACCAGTAAATATTAGCGGGCAGGTTGTGAGAGAGTAAGTATTAATCAAATAAGTTGCCTGGAAAATGAAAAAAAAATAGCTGTTTTGGCTTCAGACTTAATTAATATTTACTGAGCAATAACACAAAAACAGGCAATTTTACATATTGCAGTAGTCTCCTGCCATGACTATAAGCCCCTTTCAATATATCATTCACTCTTTGCAAAGGGATAGTTCTAAGAAACAAAAGCAAATATATTCTTTGCTTTTTAAAACATGTTTAATATTTTCTTAATGTCTTTAGGATAAATTCCAAACTACTAAGAATTAAATACAAGATCCATTACTACCTCCACCCAGCCCTTATTACTTCCTAAACCCCCAGAACTTAAACACACACACACACACACACACACACACACACACACACACACACACCCTGTAAGAGTATTTTAGTCTCTTTGTCCTGCTCATTATTTCAAAACCTCACACTATTTATTCATACCTATGAACTTTCTCCATGTTAGTATCTCTGCACACACCCTGTAAGAGTATTTTAGTCTCTTTGTCCTGCTCATTATTTCAAAACCTCACACTATTTATTCATACCTATGAACTTTCTCCATGTTAGTATCTCTGCTGAGGATAATCTCTCCCCTTCCTTCTTCTCACCTGAAGAACTTTTACTTATTCTTCAAGATTTATTTCAAATGACACCTCCTCTGTGATTCTTTACTCACCCATTTGTGTATCACGATGTGCTATGTTTGGTGATTTATCTCCCCAGATAGATAGAACATGAGCTATTCCATAAGAATGTGGGCTGTATCATCTTCATCTTTTCATTATAAGAATGTATGCTTTAAATCAGGTGTTCTGAGTTTAATGCAGATTTTGCCACTTATCAGCTATATGACCAAAAAAGGATATTTTTCTTTTTGAATGTCAGTCCCTTCATCTACAAAATATAAATGAGGCTAATTACATTAAACCTTTATTAATTCATTGTGAAAATGAGGTGCAGTCTGGTAAAAAGTAAATGGTAATTTTCAGCTATTTTTACATTTAGTACCTATTAAGTCAGTAAACCTGTCCTAAGCAGTGGGTATACAGTGGGCAAGATGATACAGAGCTCCAAGAATGCATATCTTCTAAGGCTCTTTAAGATTCATCTGTATTTTTAAGACACCTAGCCAAGGTACTAGCATGAAGCAGATACTTTCACATCTTAACAGTGTCAAGTCATCTACGTTTTTCTGATAAGCCCACCGCTTAACCGGACTTTGCTATTCACCAAGAGATTTGATGGAGGGTCTGCAGAATTGTATTTGTTCTTTTTGAAATTACCACATCTCCCATACACACGAAGCTTTTTGTTTTGCAGCAAGGTGTTTAGGTGTGCAACCCCCCACCCCATGACTATAATTAGAACAAATCTTGCCTTGAATGACCATTAGGACTGATTTTATAATGTCCTGCACTACTGTAACATCTGTTACCACAAGAAGTGCAAAGCATTCATGTCATTTCCGATCCCCATTCTCTCTGAATACCTCTTCAATTATTGCTCTATCAGAAAGCCAGCTGTTCCCCAAGGACGTGGTTTCCTGTAGCCTTCTCAAACATGACAAACACTGGAAGTTGAGTGGCTCCTTTCCTTGATCCTCATTGCCACTTTCAAGTGGCTTTTTTTCCTCTTCATAAAACTCAAAAGATTCTATAAAGAACACTATCAAACCATACCAACGTCCTTTTTTCCTTGTTCCAGTCATCTGCTGTCATCCTGACTGCCACCTCATGATAACTGAAAACTTTCTCCCATGATACCATTTTGCTTCCTCTTCCTTTACTCCTATCATTATTCTGAGAAATTGAACAATCAAAAAGATGATTCATGAGCATCTGACTTGTAAAAATCTTGATCTCCCTTTCAATGATTTTTGCCATTTCACCCATGCATTTCCATAGACATACTCAAAGTCCACATCTCATTCTGATCACCACCTCCTAACTTTCCATTTTATACCTGCTTTACCCTTTCTGGGGACAGGAGAAGGTTCTGAGTGAGCTGTCCTTTATAACCCATTTACTCCCCTGTCTCAATTGAATCCTCCAACCAGCTACTGGACTTGCATAAAGACAGGGGTAAGCATAGCCTAGGACATTGAGATTTGATTAGACAGACCCTCTGAAAATAAAAGTGGAACAAGCATCTAGCTGGCTACTAATTACCCACTTTATATACCAATTAAAAGAGTCAGGAATAATGGACCAATAACAATGGCTGTAATAACTTCCTAGAGTTCCTAAGAACTGTTATCACTACATCATGTTTGTGACATGACATTCCCTTTCTCATTGTTTCTAGTGGATATTAGTAAAAAATAAATAAATAAATAAACATTGAAGTATGACCTTGAACTTTTCTTAGAGAGCAGAAATGGAGAGGAAAGAAAGATTAGGAATTCGGAGCACAGGATACAGCCAGTATAAGGGGCAAATAACCCTTGAAAGCTGTCAAACCCTAGGGCCTGCACAAGAAAATAGAAGTTAAAGGTGACTGGTAACTAAGGAACACTCTCAGAGGTTTAACATTAGAAAGACCAATATGGTCCAAGATTGTGGGTCTTTATAGGCTTCATTTGCTTTTCAACTCAATAAATATTTTCTGAAATATTATTTTCTAGCCACTATTCTAGTTGCAGTGAAATAATCAGAAAGAAATAAGAAAATTCATAAATCATCACGAATCTTTCATTTTAGTTGGTGACAGTGGCAGTAAAATATTCACAGATAAACTGTATTAAAAATATATGACATAACCTCATTGAAGGGCATGGGAAAAAAAAGGAAAAATGTGCTGACAAGTAGCACTGAAAATGACTAAAAATTGTAAGACTAAAGACAAAAGGGACTGTGTATAACCACTCTGCTCTAGGTGATGTGTATACACACACACACACACACACATATATAAACACATATATATGTATATATATATATATATGTATGTATATATATATATATATATATTTTTCTTTTTCTCACAGGGTTATAGGTTAAAAATTCTGAAACTACTGTAGCTAAATATAGTCATATACAAACACATATATATGTATATATATATATATATGTATGTATGTATATATATATATATATTTTTTTTCTTTTTCTCACAGGGTTATAGGTTAAAAATTCTGAAACTACTGTAGCTAAATATAGTGAATGCCTCTATGGAAAATGGTATGGAGGTTCCTCAAACAATTGCAGATAGATCTGCCATATGACCCAGCTATCCCATTGCTGGGAATATACCCAGAGGAATGGAAATCATCAAGTCAAAGGTGTGCCTGTTCTCCAATGTTCACTGCAGAACTCTTTACAATAGCTAAGAGTTGGAACCAGCCAAGTGTCCATCATCAGATGAGTGGATCAGAAAATGTGGTATATCTACACAATGGAATACTACTGTGCTATAAAAAAGAATGAAATACTGTCATTTGCAAAGACATGGATGGACCTAGAGAGAATTAATATTAAGTGAAACGAGTCAGGCACAGAAAGAGAAATATCACATGTTCTCACTTATTTGTGGGAGCTAAAAAGAAATAAATAAATACACAAACAACCGGGGGGGGGGGGGGGTGGAAGAAGACACAACAATTACAATTCCTTGAAGTTGATGCAACAAGTGAACAGAAAGGACATTGTTGGGAGGGAGTGGGGATAGGGAGGAGGGAGGGAGGTTTCGGTAATGGGCCACAATAATCCACCACATTGTATATGACAAAATAAAATAAAATAAAATAAAAATGAATGAGAAAATAAGCAAATGGATAGAAAATGGTGGGAGCTGTGTCTCTTACTGTTGCAATGGGGGTTTTTAGATAAGCGAGGTGAGAAAACTAGAATGATCCATGTGATAATGAATTAGAATTGGGTACATCATTATGAACTCATGTTTAACTTATATATACAAATGAATATGATCAGAAATAATCATAACTATATGTAAATACACAGAGTAGTACACACACACATGCGCGTGCGCACGCGCACACGCGCGCGCGCACACACACACACACACGTATTCTAGCTCTGCTCACTGAAGCAATAGCATGCCAATAACAACAAAAAAACCCAGTTCCCAGATTTTTGATTCTAATATCCATCACCAAAAAAAGAATCAGTGCTACTTGGTAAAATATCTAATGTTTTGTCTGGAGCTGGTAATATAGAAGATGATCTTGGAGCATCTTATTAGTTCCTAAAAGTGTTTAAAAAATCCCACAATGATGGAAGTATGACAAAGGGACAGAGGAGCCAAGTGAAAGAGTTCCCAATTTGTGCAACAGAATAAAAAACATAGTTTTGTGTTATAACCCAAAGCATAAAATAAATATTGAATCTAAGCTAATATAAATAAACTGCTTGATAAATATTAAATAAATAGGAGCAAATAGAGAAATCTTTAATGCGAAATAATTCCAAATAACTTATGGAGATACTCTGGCCCTCAAGAAATGGAGCATAACTTCTCACTCCTTAAGTGTAGTCTGTGCTTGTGACTTCTTCCAAATAGTACAATACAGAAAGGAGGAAAAAGGAAATTTACACTGGAGAAACCTGACATTCTTCAGGCAGATGCTCAAGATTAATATCATCAGTGGCAAGTCATGTTGATATTGTGCACCTTTGATAGGAGGTGTTGAAAATGGCACTTCATCTCTGTGGTCTTCCTTCCCAAGATTCATACCTCAGTTTATTCATGGGAAAAAAAATCAGAGAAACCTAAATTGAAGTACATTCTGAAGAGAGTTATTTCATCAAATACCTGACTAGTACTCATCAAAAATATGTTAAGGTAATCAAAGACAAAGGAAGCCTGAGAAATCAGCACAGGCCAGACGAGCCTAAGGAGAAAACGTGACAATCAAATGTGATAATACAGGATGGGACCTTAGAACAGAAGGAGGATATCAGATAAAAAGTAATTAAATCCAAATAAATTATGGAGTTTAGTTAATAACAATGTATGACAATGGGTCGTTTTTTGTGACAAATACGCTGTAGTAATATAAGGTAGGAATAATAGGGAAACCTGGATGTGGGCTATGCAGGAACTATATACTATCATCACAATTTCTCTCTAAATGTAATACTATTCTAAAATGTATTTGTATTTGTGTGTATCTATGTTTATGTATACCATATATATCTACATGCATAGGTTTAAAAAAATGGGGGTTTTGACAGGCACTTTGTAGAGAGTTATTAGTGAACAACAGTGCATACTGGCAGAGGCTCTACTGAGAATCAGATTGATCAGCAATCTGACCAATCCTACATGCTGAGCACATTATCAGCCTTTTGGGCAAAGTGAAGAGAAAGCAGAATGTTTTGATTAGGGATAGTGTTTGCTGTGGACTTCTTTTGTTTGAGTAACAAAGAGGAGACCAAGAAGCCTTGATCCATGAGAAGAGATAAAGCAATAAAGAAAAGTTGGAAATTTGACAGAGGACAAGTGATAAAATGAAGGACAAGTGTTCACATAACAATGTATGACAATGGGTCGCTTTTTGTGACAAATACGCTGTAGTAATATAAGGTAGGAATAATAGGGAAAACTGGATGTGGGCTATGCAGGAACTATATACTATCATCACAATTTCTCTCTAAATGTAATACTATTCTAAAATGTATTTGTATTTGTGTGTATCTATGTGTATGTATACCATATATATCTACATGCATAGGTTTAAAAAAATGGGAGTTTTGACAGGCACTTTGTAGAGAGTTATTAGTGAACAACAGTGCATACTGGCAGAGGCTCTACTGAGAATCAGATTGATCAGCAATCTGACCAATCCTACATGCTGAGCACATTATCAGCCTTTTGGGCAAAGTGAAGAGAAAGCAGAATGTTTTGATTAGGGATAGTGTTTGCTGTGGACTTCTTTTGTTTGAGTAACAAAGAGGAGACCAAGAAGCCTTGATCCATGAGAAGAGATAAGGCAATAAAGAAAAGTTGGAAATTTGACAGAGGACAAGTGATAAAATGAAGGACAAGTGTTCACATTTCATTGTGACAAAAATAAAAAGGAGCTAAGGAATTTCAAGCACAAAACTGAAAATATGTTTTCATTCTTTTTTTTTTTTTTTTTTGGACAATGATGAACAGAGCTAGCAGTGGAAATTGGGACTCCAATTAGTTGACAGTTGTCACAGTATAGGAAAGAAATTGCAGTGTTTTTAATTAAGGTAGACATGAGAGACAAAGAGACTCAAAGTAAACCTTGTTGATACGAACAACAAGGTATATTAATAGGTAAATATTACTATGATTTTCATTTCCTATATAAATACAAATGAATCTTTTAAATTTCAAATGCATTTCTGTGTATTGGCTTTTTTCCCTTTGATATTTTCAAAGCAAAAATATATGAGATTGCTATTTTCTGTCCTCCCCTCCCCCCAAATGGAATCCTAACATTTGAGATAGGTTATGGCCACCTATTATAGAGATCACATTTTCATGCTTGCCGTGCATCCAGGTAACCTCCCTTAACTCATTCTAGCCAATGGAACGTGAGAAGGAACAGATACAGGAGCATCTTCTGGAGCTATTGCTTCAATGGTGGGGCCAAGGCTCTTCTTTCCTGTTCCTCTGTCCTCCTTCTTGAACCGCATCTCAGGAATGGCAGAGCAGCACATTGGAAACATCTCGCTTCTGGACCACTGTGGCAGTGCCGTACCAGCCCTACTCTTCCTACACCTGCACCTATCTTCTAAAAATAATGCATTTCTATTTTTGTTAAGCCACCATTAAGTCTTTATATGTGGCCAAACCTAAATTCTAACCAGTACAATTTGCAAAAATTATCTTTTATTCTTACATTTAAATGCAAAATATACAGTTTTATATGCAATTTCCACAAACATATTTTCATTTGCTATAAAACAGCAAACAGCTTGAGAGGAGAAGCCAGAAATATGCACAGTGAAAGCAAAATAGTTTTAAATAAATACTTCCTTGAAAAAAGAAATTGTAGCCCACATCAAAATACGCTTATCTTAGGGTGCTTCAAAATGCAATAAATTTCTCTGACAAACAGTGATTTGTTTTGAGGTTAGAACAAGTTCCCCTTTTGTCCTAAGAAGGTATAATTTCAGACTTTTAAAGATGAACGGTTGTTTCAGCTCAGATATTGATCATTAGCCATGTAACTAGGCCTGGGCTAGGCTACATTAGAATTTATAATTGTATAGCTAGAAATTTCATTAAAGCAATTCTTTGAAAGTTAAGCAAAAATATCTGAAGAAAAAGATGTTTTAAGAGTTATAAGTAAAAACCCAATGCAATTTTCATTATAAGGAGAAAGATTTCAAAAGAAAAAACTTCCTTTTAGACCGAGAGTTAAAGTGAAACATAGCATAATATATCATATTTGATTAATCATGACTTGTATTAGTGTTTGACTTCACACTCAAAAAGCCCACATTTTAGGTCAATAAGTCAAATCTCAATGAAACAGTAAATAATCTTGTGAGTGCTCTATACCAGAATTTATTTACATATATATGTACACACACATGTACACACATGCTCATGTGTTATTAGTTCAAAGTACAAGTGGGTTATTCATTTTCCAATAGAAACTCGAAAGAATGTGGCCATGTATTTATTAAACATTTACTGAACACCTTTTATATAGAAGACACTATTCTTTAAATTAAGGATACAGAAATGAAGATTTTTCACAATCTCTTTTCTTCATGAGTTTATAGCCTAACAAAACATACATAGAAGCAAATAAACAATTATGTGTTTTCTGTAAGAAAGGCCTCAATATCAAATATCTTATTTATGTGTCACACTGTTCCAGAGAAGATTTAAGGAAATAAAATAATAATTATAATAACATGACTTTAAAATGGAACAAAATGTAATTATATTCATTATGACATTTCAATATTTTTTTAAAAATCTAGCAACTTAAATTTCCAGCTAAAGGAATCACTTTAAATAAATAAGAAAAAAATACATACGGGTATTAAAATACTCTGCACTGCCTTGTAAATATTCCCATAGTGTAACTAAGAGGAATACAATGTACCTAATATGAATCTATTTCAGGAAAAAGTATATATATAACCATCTATGCTGTATGTGAATATATATAATCTCATATATGTATGTATACACACATACGTGCACACATATATATGTATGTATTTATCTATATTAGATAATTAACAGTGCTTATCACAGTGATTTTTACTTATGATTTAGGAGGGAGCAATTGACATAATTATCACTACCATATGTAACTATTTTATTATTTTTGTGTATCCTTCCCTTTTTTTCTATATGTAAGCATAACCAAATTTAAATTTCTATTCTTCTTTTCAGGGAAAGATAATTATAATTTTCTATTTTCAAAATAAGTATGCATTACTTTAAACATTTTATAGGTAATTTCTGCTACTCTCAGTCTGGTGGATTAGATGCTCATTGGAAAGCAAGTAAAAGTAGGTGAAATCTAAATATATGTTTTTTAATTATTTTAATTGCTTATATAATAACATGCTTGAAAAATTTAAAATGTGTACCTTGGGGCCGGCCCGGTGGTGCACTGCTACAGTGCACCGCTTGAGAGCATGAAGGCGCTCCCACCGAGGGTTCGGATCCCACATACAGACCGGTTCCCGCTCACTGGCTGAGCGAGGTGTGGGTGCAGCACTGAGGGTTGCGATCCTGTTGCCGGACACGAAAAAAGACAAAAAGACAAAAAAAAAAAAAAAAGTAAAATGTGTACCTTGAAAACTCTTACTCCCGCCTTTGAACACAGTGAAATAATTTTCACCTTCCACACACGGGGCACTTCAAAACATTTATGGAAAATTTGTATTATTTTTCATTCTATTTCTCTAGGAACTTTTTGAAGTACAATTGTACATAACATTTAGATTTATGTGTGTTTATACTTCTAGTCATTTCTTTATGCAAATATAAAAATCTTAATCTACCTTTTTATTTTCCTCCTGTTTTAGACAAAAAATAAGTTATTATGTATTCACTGTTCTGAACTTTATTTTTTTTTCCCTAATAAATTCTGGAGGTTTTCCATATTGCTACATAAAACCCTTTTCCAATCTTCAGCTGCATTTTTTCAGCATGTGTATACATCAGATTATTTAACAGTTCTCCAGTATTTTGATATTTTAACGAATTTTTGCACAGAATAATATTATCCTTTTGTCATTGTGTGTGTGTGGAAGTATATCTACATGATAAATTCTATGAATTAGAAATGCAGGGTCAAAGAGTACTTTTGTACTTTTGATAAATATTGCTGCCTGGCTGGTGATGTTCTGTCTTGTCTGATGAATGAAAAATGATATTTCAGTTTAATATTAATTTACATTCATGTTAAAGATTTTTTTATAGCTAAAGCGTCTACCTAAGATTGTGTGTCTTGTAAAGAGAAAAAGCTAGAACCCATCATTATGGAATTCTACCATCAGAATAATACCAAACAGGGAGGAAACCGATCACACAGAAAATAAATCAAGGAAATTATTATGTATTATTTGGGGTGCTAGACAAAAGAAAAAAATAAAATCTCTCCTGAGACTTTGTAATATACAACCAGCTTTCATAAAGCTTCATAGATCAATTTAGGATCTTTCTGTATAGTATAGGAAAAAAAGAAAAACCCTCAGTAAGTATTCAATTTAAGGTGGTCTTAGATTGCTAGTTTATAGATTAAAAAGTGTTCTGACATATATTACCATATAATTTTATCTTTAAATTAAAAACAAAAGTTATGTGGACATTTATTGGCTGAAATGATCCCATTCAACTGGTAGAATCAAATAAGTTTAGATGTGTTTCTATAAATGGCTAACATTTTGAAAGCGGAAAAAGTGGGCATATGAGATAATTCCCTCAAAATGCCTTTCATTAGATCATTTCCTTAGGCTTCCCTCAGCCTAAGGGATAAATCCCATGGACCTTAATAAAAGCATGGTCCCACACAGGTGTTCTCTCTCTCTCTCTCTCTCTCTCTCTCTCTCTCTCTCTCTCTCTCTCTTTGTTGCTCCCCACCTGCTGGTTGAGCATCCTGATGTCTGGGCATCCATTTTCTCTCTTGGATCTGTGAATAATGCTGCTGTTATTTCATGTGCTTTGTTGTGTCACTGCCTCATCTGATCAACATCCCTGAACCTAACACTCCTTCGAGTTAGGACTGTCCCAGAGATTGGCTATCTAGGTAGGAATAAACCAGACACAGCTCAGACAAGAGCAGCAAGCGTGTTTTCCAGTATAAATAAGTTTCCTGTGAGAGGGACACCCGGTCATGTGTCAGAAACCTGGGCATTAGGTAGTCCACCAGGATAAAATATATCTCCCATGAAAGGCACACTGTAAATACTGTAAACATCTCAAGACCAACTTAAAAAGAGGAAAACACAGCAAAATTGTTGGCCAGAATGAGTTTCTTGGAAACAAGACTAAGAACCTTGTTTCCTTGTTGGATGTAAGCTGGGGGTGAGTCTTTGCTTCTAGAGGTGTTCTCAATTTCTTCTCATGCTTTCCATATGGCCCTCCTACAACAACATTTCTAGTCCTTGTCAAACTCCCAGTGTCTCAGACTCCTGCTTCTGTTCTATCTCTCTGACTGTAGTCAGAAACAGTTCTATGTTTTAAAGTAATCATGAATGGCAAGATTGGATTCACCTTGATTATTCAGGGTACTCCCCCTACGGAAAGGCCTTTAATCTTAATTACATCTGCAAAGTTCCTTTTTGCCATGGAACATAAAATATTTACATATGCTAGAGATTAAAGCATGGAAATATTTGTGTGTTTGTGTGTGGGGAGGCATTCTATCTATCATAGTCAATATTACAAAAGAAAAAAGTGTACAAATACTACAAATAAATGGTGACTAAAGATACATATCAATTTAAAGTGATAACTCACTCTATGCTGTAGCTTGTACTAGAGGAGGGAAATATTAGAAAGGGCATTATTGGATTAATTAACAAAATTAGAATGCAAGAGGTACATTACATGAAAGTATTGAATCAAATTTCAATTTACTACAGTTGACAACTGTACGTAGCTTGTACTAGAGGAGGGAAATATTAGAAAGGGCATTATTGGATTAATTAACAAAATTAGAATACAAGAGGTACATTACATGAAAGTATTGAATCAAATTTCAATTTACTACAGTTGACAACTGTACTGTGGTTATATAAAACAATATTCTTTTGTTTAGCAAATGAATGCTGTAGTACACAGGAATAAAGGAAATTGATGTATATAACTTAGCTTAATAGTTTATACAAAATAATGGTAGATAGATAATAGATAGGAAATGATAAAGCATGTGTGGTAAAATGTTAACAAGGATGAATATGTGTAAAGAGTGCACATATTGCTTTGTACTATTTTTATTTTTGTAATATGTATAAGTACTTTAAAGCAAGTTTGAAATTATTTTTATTTATTTACTTATTTTTCTTAAATTCACCTTAATCACTGACCCAAAAGCCAACACATCCCACAGATGCTGACTAGGATAAAACCTATCCTTAAACGTCAGAGTCATATAAATGTTTCTCTTTCCTGTATGTTTTCTCCAAGCTAGCCAATACACCACCTCTGAGGGAAAGCCTAAGGGATAATGCCCATGGACCTTAATAAAGACAGAGTCCTGCAGGCTCTCTCTCTCACTCACTCTCCACCTGCCACCTCCAAATTTCCCTTCAGCCTCCTTTGGCACCCCTAACTTCTCTGGTACTTGTGAATAATAAATTTCCTCTGTATCATGCATTTTGGTTTCACTCCCTAATTGTGTCTCAACTGACACACACACACCCGAACCTAATTTTACCCTGGTAAGGGCACTCCTAGAGAGCGGCTATCTTGGCTTATGGTTGCTGTCAAGAGAGAGACTTCAAGACCAAATTACAATAGAAATCACAACATGAGGAATCACTGATCTTCATTGCCTGATGCCCACTGTCACAAAACTCTTTTTCCCTATATATTTTGTCTTATGTTTTTAGTTGTTTCAAGTGGAATGGTACATACAATCCTAGTTACCCCATTTTGCCTAGAAGCAGATGTCTGAGTGATTCTATTCTTATGTAACTTATAGATAGTAAAATTTATCTACCTGATAAAAATTAGGATAAGTCTGCCTATGGAAGAGAACTGACTGAACGTACAAGCAATTATTCTGTGGTGATGTAAATGTGCTGTATCTTCTGTTGGTGGTTATTATACAGGTAGAATGCAATTACAAGAAATTGACATGTCATGGAAATTGACACCTAAATATGTGATTTTTATTTTTTATTAAGTATACCATAAAATGTACATAATTAAAATCTTCATATTTGATCTTGCCTCACATATTTCTGACCTCTAAATTAAGATGTCAATCTGACATTCTAGTCCAGGGAGACATACTTTCTCCTCCCTTCCCTTCGTGCCCTCCCAAATACCCCACCCCGCAAACACAGATACACAGAAACATTGGTTTGGGCTCATTTCCATCACAAAAGAAATTCTGTCTCTAATTTCTAGCAGAGATATAAGCACCTCACGTAGAGCCTGACAAAGTGTTGGGATATATAGAATAAAACCTATTAATTCATGCTATTTGATAAAGTTTAACTCGGTTCGTCTGTTCTCTTTAGGGTAACGGGAAATATGTTACTTTTCCTCCCAATGTTTATTTTAAATATCATTAGGAGTCACTTTCACAAAGTTGGCCTTTTTTAATACAGTGTTACCAACTTCCTGGTTTTTATGGGGCAGATTTATTGCCACATCAGTTTTAATGGTTTCTAAGAGTTGTGATTTTTTGTTTCAGAGCTACCTGCCCCTCAGTTGGTTTTCATAGCTTGGCAGTTACAACTCCTTAATTTATTATCATGAAAGTTATGGTTGGCAGACTTGTTTGCAATCCATTATTACCCCCTTTAAAATATCTTACAACCTGCCATTATGATTAAACGGGGCACAGTAGTGAAGATAGCCTCAGTTTTTTAGAAGATCCCTTGCTTGCTTATATGCATTTAAAAAAGTGATAAATACAGCTAGTTATACACATTGGCTATGAATTTGATTTCTATCATGTTGGTTGGCTGATATATGGAAATGTATTTGGGAACTAACACTACAAAACAGTTTTCCTAATTTGATGTATTAATACTGATATTATAACAAAATTTAGAGGGCCGAACCCAGTACCTTCAGTAAGACAGAAGAGAACAGAACCAGGAGGTGAGAAATCTGGGCTGTGTCTGGTTCCCTTGCTTCTCTTTGCTAGTCTCCAACTGAAAGAAAATAAACCTTGCTGTGGCAGCAAAGAAAATGAGGTAGTGTTTATAAAATTATCTATTAGCATTATTGTGAAATGTAAACTTCACCTGTAATTAAAATTACTTTAGTAAGTCACTGAGGCATTAGTTGTCTCATCTATAATATCAGGGCTTTCTTGCTTTTCTGAAGGCCAGGGGCTAAACCAAATGACAATCATGAAATATTTTTGAGGACTTTGTTTGACTTAGGTACTATATAAAATGTTAAGGATGCAGGTATAACAAATGACTTCCCTGAGCTGTATAAAGTGTCTAACTTAATGTAGACTGCAGGCTTCTCTACCCTACGATCAGTCTTGGGAGAAATGATAGAGAGAAACATGCAATCAAGAAAATAATGCCGACAACATCAACAGTATCAGCAATAGAAGCAAAATAAATGTGACAATCCACTGGCAAGACAGAAGGCTGTTTGAACTTGTGCGTATTTAGGGTGGTGAGGGGTGGCCACATCCCGAGACAGAGTGGGAGAGCTAACTGATATAGGACTGTTGGACACCCTCCTCTTTTCTAGCATTTTCTATTTCCTTCAGGTTATTATAACCCCACCTTAAGAGTTAGACCCTTTGATGCTGGTGTCCACAAAGGTAAGATAAGGAAAATGCCTACTGGGATAAGTAATTAGGAAAAACTGGTGGTGAAAGAGTTGACTAGTCCTTGGCATTCACTCTTCTGCTTCTACCTGTCCAAACTTCCAAGCCTGTTGAATTGCATTCCAGGGAATCAGCATCTCTTCAGTTCTACTTACATCTCTAAAACCAAAGGTGAAACCATGAACTACAGGGCTGCTTGCTAAAGTTATGCCAAAATGGAGTGATTTACTATGGTTTTGTGGTTGGTGTCTGCTGTTTCCCAACACACCGCCAACTTTATTCCCTTGCTTTGCAGCTAAATGCAGAATAGGTTTCTTTGAAGTCAAGTGCAGAATATGCTTTTTCTTTGAAGACAAATGCAGAATAGGTTCTGACTTCCCTTCCCAATATGTAGTATGAAAGGGTTCACCCAACAGATTCTGAGTTCACAATACAAGATAATGACAAACTATCACAAAGCCAGCTATCTCAAAAAAACAAACAACTGAGAAATGTGTATTGTTAGAGTGATTAGTATTTGAATAGAAATATTACGAAATACCAAGGATTTAAATAAGCATAATAAAAATACGCAAAATATAAAATGCTATTTTATCAATGTGAAACACAAATTATCACTAAAAAACAAGTGAAAACATTAGAGATATAGCAATAAGAATCAGATATAGCAATAAGATATAGCTATAAGAAATACAATAAATAGGATTGATAGTGTACAAAGGATAGAGCTAAAAAAAACAGTGAATTGCAGGATTAGATTGAGAAATTATCCTCTGAATATCAGGGAATAATAAATGAAATATTAAAGAAAGTTGAGATATATAAAATATGGAATTAGAAGTTTTAATTAATAGGGACCACAGAAAGGGAAAAAATAACATGGAGTAAAACGAAATGTTTGAAGAAATTATGTAAATACATTTCAAAGAACTGAGGAAAGATGAGTGACCTCAGCTGAAAGTTCTCTCAAATGCCAAATAGAAGACTTAAGAAAAAACTCTCAGTAGGCACAATATAGTGATATTTAGGAGCATCAAAAGAGAATATAATGTTCTAAAAGCTTCCAGAAAGAAAGAGCAATCGCTTACAAAATAAAAAAGCATCATATTAACATTAGCTTCTAAAAAAGCAATGCTAGATGTAAAAAGATGAGGCAATATGTGTTTCTTTGTTATTAAATGAAAATGATCTTTGTTGTGGAATTTATGTAAAATCCAATTTCCATTTGAATTTTAAGGTATAATGAACTTATTCTCATAAGATCAAGTCCTAAGAAGTCTATATCACTCAATTGCCCACTTAATTACTACTGAAAACAATGTTGGAAGAAGTATGAAATAAGATCAGAAACAAATACAGGAGACATTGCAAGAGATACACATAGCAGGAGTAATCAAGTATCTTACTAAAGTCTGCTGTCAGCCAAATACACTCACACATACACATGCTCAAATGAAAATAAAAAGAGAAAGTGTGTTTCTAATAACCCGGAATTAACATTACATGCAATATTAACATAAGGCTTTCTTATGCTGTTACTTTAAAAAATGTCTTTATTAATTTGTCCTATTGGACATATTTGCAAGTTTTTAACACTTCTACTATGATTTATTTAAGACTATAAGTTTCCTTTGATTTTTGAGATAACCTATTACACACACACACACACACACATGCACACACACACACACACAAACACAGTAGGGTAGGGTACTTCAAAAAGTTCATGAAAAGATTTGTATCATCTACTAATTATATTTTTCCACAAACTATAAAAAAATATTTTTTTGTTTTTCATTACACAGTGTAAACATTTTTGTGGCCCTTTACCAATTTCCCTCTAACTCTGTCCTCCCGCTTTTGGACCTCTGGTGGCCTGGCCTCAATTCCATTCTCTCCTTTTGAAAGTTCAAGGAATTATTGTAATTGTTGTATTTTTTTTCTTTTTTTTTCCCCAGCTCCCACTTATAAGTGAGGACATGTGGTATTTCTTTCTGTGACTAGCTTATTTCACTTAACATAATTTTCTCTAAGTTCATCCATGTTTCTGAGAATGACAGAATTTCATTCCTTTTTATGACAAAGTACTATTCCATTGTGTATGTATACTGCATCTTTCTTATCCAGTTGTCTGTTGATGGATATTGATGTTGGTTCCAACTCTTAACTATTGTAAATAGCACTGTGATAAACATGGGAGTGTGGTTATCCCTTCAACATGATGATTTTCATTCTTTTGGGTATACACCCAGCAGTGGGATTGCTGGATCCTATGGCAGTTCTATCTGTACTTGTTGATGAAACTCCATACTGTTTTCCACAATGGCTACACTAATTTACAGTCCCACCAACAGAGAGGGAGGGTTCCCCTTTCTCTACATCCTCACCAGCATGTGTTACTCTCTGTGTTTTTGATAATGGCCAGTATAACTGGTGTGAGATGATATCTCTGTTTGGTTTTGATTTGCATTTCCCTGATGATTAGTGATGTCGAGCATTTTTCATGTGTCTGTTGGCCATTTGTATATCTTCCATTGAGAAATGCTATTCACCTCCTTTGCCAAATTTTTAATTGGGTTACTTGTTTGTGTTTGTGTTTTTTTTTTTTTTTTAACTGTTAAGTTGTTTGAGTTTCTTATGTATTCTGGATATTAATTGCTCGTTGGATGCATAGCTTGAAAATATTTTCTCCCATTCTGTAGGTTGTCTTTTTGCTCTGTTAATTGTTTCTTTTGCTGTGCAAAAGTTTTTCATTTAATATAATCTTATTTGTTTATTTTCCTTTTGTAGCCTATGCTTTGGAGGGTCATATTTATAAAGTCTTTGCCCAGTCCTACTTCCTGAAGTGTTTCTCTTATGTTTTCTTTTAGTATATTTATAGTTTTTCAGGTCTTATATATGAGTCTTTAATCCATTTTGAGATGAATTTGGTATATGGCAAGAGGTAAAGGTCTAGGTTCATTCTTCTACATTCGGATGTCCAGTTTTCCCAGCACCACTTATTGAAGAGGCAGTCCTTTTCCCAATGTATGCTCCAGTGGCTCTTGTCAAATATCAGTTGGCTATATGTGTATGGATTGATTTCTGGGTTCTCTATTCTGTTCCATTGGTCTGCATGTCTGCTTTTACGCCAGTACTATGCAGCTTTATAGTATAACTCAAAGTCAGGTAGTATAATGCCTATGGCTTTATTTATTTTATTTTATTTTTTTGCTCAGATTTGCTTTGGCTATTCAGGGTCTTCTGTTGTTCCATATGAATGTTAGGATTGTTTTTTTCTATTTCTGTGAATAATGTCATTGGTATTATGATGTGGATTGCATTTAATCTGTAGCTCACATTAGATAGTATGGACATTTTCACAATGTTAATTCTGATTGAAAAGCATGGACTGTCTCTCCATCTTTTTATGTCCTCTTTAATTTCTTTCAATAGTTCTTTATAGTTCTCATCATAGAGATCTTTCATCTCCTTGGTTAAATTTATTCCTAGGTATTTTTTTGTGTGTGTGTGACTATTTTAAATGAAGTTGCTTTCTTGATTTCCTTTTCTTTTGATTTGTTATAAAAGTATTCAAATGCTACTGCTTTTTGCATGTAGATTTTATATCTTGCAACTTTACTTAAATCATTTATAAGCTATAAGAGATTTTTGGTAGAGTACTTAGGGTTTTCTATATATAGGATCATGTCATCTGCAAACAGGAAGTTTGACTTTGTCATTTCCAATCTGGATGCCCATTATTTCTTTCTCTTGCCTGATTGCTCTGGCTAGCACTTCCAATGCTATAATAAATGGAAGTGGTGAGATTGGGCGTCCTTGTCTTGTCTCTGCTGAGGATAATATTGGTGGTGGGTGTGTCATATATAGCTTTTATTGTGTTGAGATACTTTCCTTCTATACCTAATTTGCTGAGAGTGTTTTTAATCAATAGATGTTGAATATTGTCAAATCCTATTTTGGCATGTGTTGAGATAATAATGAAGATTTTGCCCTTGATTTTGTTGATGTGGCTTATCAAACTTATTGACTTGCATATATTGAACTGTCCTTGCATCCCTGGATGAATCCCATTTGATCATGGTATATAATTTTCTTGATGTGTTGCTCTACTCTGATTGCTAAGATTTTCTTGAGGACTTTTGCATCTATGTTCATCAGAGACATTGGCCTACAGTTGTCTTTTTTTTTTTTTTTTGGTAGTTGTATCTTTGTCTGATTTTGGTATCAGGGTGGTGCTGACCTCATAGAGGAAGTTTGGGTAAATGGCCTCTATTTCAATTTTCTGGGGTAGTTTGAAGATAATTGATATTAATTCCTCTTTAAAGTTTGGTAGAACTCAGTAGTAAAGCCATCTGGTCCTGGGCTTTTCTTTGTTGGGAGAATGCTGATTACTACTTCATTTTCATTGCTTGTTATTGGTGTATTCAGATTTTCTCTTTCTTCTTGGCTGAGGGTTGGTAGTTTGTATGTATTTAAAAATTTATCCATTTCCTACAGGTTTTCAGATTTGTTGGCATATAATTGTTTATAACAGACTAATGGTATTTTATATTTCTGTGGTATTGGTTGTGATATCTTCTTTTTCATTTCTGATTTTGTTGTTGTTATTTGGGTCTCCCTTCTGCTTTTTTAAGTTAGCCTCACTAATTGTTTGTCTATTTTGTTTATATTCTCAAAAAAACAATCTTTCATCAATCTTTTGTATTACTTTTTATGTCTCTATTTCATTAAGTTTTGCACTGATCTTAATTCTCTGCATCTACTAATTTTGGCTTTGGATTGTTCTTATTTTTCTAATTCTTTGAGGTGTAGCATCAGGTTGTTTACTTGAAATATTCCATGCGTTCATGAGAAGAATGCATATCCCATAGTTGTTGGATGAAATGTTCTGCAGATATATGCCAGGTACAATTGGTCTAAAGTATAGTTTAAATTCTGTGGTTCTCTGTTGATGTGTTGCCTGCATATCTCCAAAGCTGAGAGAGGAGAATTCAGGTCCATTTCTATTATCATATTAGGGTCTATCTCTTTTTTCAGGTATGATAGTGTTTACTTTATATATCCGGGTACTCCAATGTTGGGTACATATGTATTTATGATAATTATGTATTCTTGCTGGATAGATCCCTTTATCATTATGTAGTGGCCTTCTTTGTTTCCTTTTATAATTTTTGGTTTAATATCTATTTTATCCAATATAAGAATAGCTACTCCTGCTCATTTTTGGTTTCTGTTTACATGGTATATATATTTCCATCCCTTCTCTATTAGTTTGTATGTGTCTTTACAGGTGAGGTGAGTCCCTTGTAGACAACATATAGTTGGATCTAGCTTTTTAATTCAATCAGTCAATCTGTGTATTTTGAGTGGGGAATTAAAAACTTTTAAATTTAGAGTTGTTATTAAAAGGCATTATCTTACTCTTGCCATTTTATCAATTTTTGTTTGGATATTCTCAATATCTTTTGTTGCTTTCTTCCCCTTTTAGTGTTTGTCTTTGGTGTTTTTTGGTTTTCTGAAGTGGTAGGATTTAGTTTCATTCTTTTTCTCGTTGCACTTTTGTTCTACCAGTGGGTTTTGTTTTTTCTTGTGTATTCATAGTAGTGATTATAATTTTTTGGATTCCAGATGCAGGACTCCCTTGAGGATTTCTTTCAGGGCTAGTCCTGTGGTAGTGATCTTTCACAGCTTTTGTTTGTCTGGAAAAATACATTATTTCTCCC
This sequence comes from Galeopterus variegatus, assembly GCF_000696425.1. Taxonomy (NCBI): domain Eukaryota; kingdom Metazoa; phylum Chordata; class Mammalia; order Dermoptera; family Cynocephalidae; genus Galeopterus; species Galeopterus variegatus. The sequence continues at coordinate 24,689 of NW_007730011.1, forward strand.
TCATTTCTGAGAATAGCCTTGCTCGGTATAGTGTTCTTTTCTGGCAGTTTTTTCTTTTAGTATTTTTATTGTATCATCCCATTTTCTTCTCGCCTGTAGATTTTTTTTTTTTTTTTTGAGAAGTCTGCTGTAAGGATCCCTTAGAGGTAACTTGACACTCTTCTCTTGTTGCTTTTAGGACTCTTTCTTTGTCTTTGAGTTTTGCCAGATTGATTATAATGTGTCTCAGAGAGGATCTTTTTGTATTGAGTTGTTTGAGGATCTTTGAGCTTAATGGATCTTAAGGTCCATTTCTCTCCCTACACATGGGAAATTTTCCAACATTATTTCATTGATTAGGTTTTCCATGCCTTTTCCTTCCTTTTCTCTCTCTTTTTTTTCTTTGGTCCACCTGTGTTATTTCAAAAAGACTATCTTCAAGATCAGAAATTCTTTCTTCTGCTTGCTTTAAACTGCTGCTTAAGCTCTCAGTTTTGTTTTTTATTTTGTTGAATGTATCTTTCAGTTCTATGAGTTCTGTTACATTCTTTTTAAGGTATTAATCTCTTCATAAATTTCTTTCTTCATATCCTGGATATATTGTTTTTCTTTTTCTTTTTTTTTTTTCATTTCATTATGTTGTCTAACTGAGGCTTCTCATATCTCATTAAGTTTCCTTAAGATTGTTGCTTGAAATCCCTTTTCAGTCATTTCAAGAGTTTCCTGCTCTATAGATTCTGGTATTTGAGAATTACTATGTTCTTTTGGTGATGTCATATTTTCTTGGAATTTCATATTTCTAGTATCTATACATTGATGTCTGGTCATTAGGTAGAGCATTTGATTCTAGTACTCTGGAGTGGGCTTTGAGGATAGATACTTCTTCTTTTTCCAGTCTCCACTAGTTACTCTCCTTGTGTCAATGCATTTGTGTGGCTGGTGGGTTGCCTGCACAGTGGCTGTGGCTGCTTCTGTGGTGGCAAGTCACTTTTGTGGCAGCCATGGCTGTGGTGGTTGCTGTGGTGTTCTACTCATGCAGAAGTGGTCTTTATGGCATGCTTCTGCCTTCTGCCAGTTGGGGAGTGAAGCCTGAAACTCCTGACTTGAACTCCATGCATGTTCTTGTCATCTGCCAGATCATCTATGAACTTTTTGAAGTATCTGTATAGATATATACAGACAAATGTATATATAAACATATATAGCCTATACAGCCTATAATATATGTATATACATGTGTACATGCATATATACATAGATATATATGCATATAATTATATATATATAAGGATGTATATAGTTAATTTTCATTTGTTTCTAAATATTTTTAAAATTTCTATTGCTCTTTTTTCTTTGATCAATGAACTATTCAAATGGATTCTTAAATATGAAATTATGGAAATTAAAAAATTTAATTAACTCTTAGCTTAAGTGTTGTGTTATAGGGAGCGCAGCAGCACTCCCGCCAGTGGGTTCGGATTCTATATAGGGATGGCCAGTGCGCTCACTGGCTGAGCGCGGTGCAGCCAGTCACAAAAAGGACGAAAAAAACAAAAAAAAATGTTTATGATATTAATTCCATATTTGTAGAGCCTAGTTTTATATCCAGGAATATGTTTTTATTTGTAAATGATTAATGTATATCTGAGAGAATTTGTATTCTCTAAGTAACTTTTACAAATCCCTTTATATTAATTTATTAAGTAAGATGTCTTAATTGTGTTAATCAAATCTGATAAATCTTGCCATGTTTGTAATCTTGATGCATGTAAATATGAGAGGTTTGCTAAAATCACATCTTATGATAATGAATTTATCAATTTTGCCCTATAATTCTGTCAAAATTGCTTTATATATTGTGATGCTATTTTATTATTTGGATATATTCTTTTGATTATTGTATTATTTTGGTGAGTTAAACCATTTATCTTTATAAAATGAGTTTCTATTTAAATCAGCTTTTACTAATAAAATATAGGTACATCATCATTATTTTGCTTTAACTGATTAATTATATAAATATATTTTTCTGCTTTTTCCTTTCTTTACATCTTAACATTATAATCATAGTTTGAATAGTAGATTCAATGTTATTATTTATGTGTTTTAACATAAGTAATAATTATTTAGATATTGTGTTCTAACTCAGCCCAGTGATTTGAAATATACAATCTATTCAGACACATTGCCTTGTAGAATCTCACTGTTCTTTCATACTCTCAGAGGGATACACTGTTTTTATTGGGCTTTCTCCAGACTGTGCCCTTGGTATGCCCCTTTCCCTCAACTGGACGATCTGTTTACAGGTCTTGTCCCCATCACTTTTTCTATGGAGCATGGTGACAAGAATATATATTTAAGAGTTATGCACATTAATTTTTAACTCCTGGTTCTGCTAATAACTATATATATTTATCTTCTTTGACATTCAGGTTCCTTACTGCTAAATAGAGATACCTGTCTACTGTATAGAGGTATTTTAAGTGTTTTATTCAATGAAATTTTGTAAGTAAATTTCCTGTCAGAATGCCAGTAACAGAGTAGATGTCTAAAAAAGTGTGGCGATTATTATCATTATTATGACATAATTTTCTTCACGTGTGGTTCCAAGTTGCTTGGGAGAAAAATGTGACACTTGGCCAATACGTGTTGTTATCCCCTCTTTGAGGTATGGGGAACATCGGAATATTTAAAATTATTTAGATATTCTTTGGTAAACTTACTTAAAAACTAATAATATCTCACATAACACAGAATAAACTTTGAGCAAACGTGTCCTCAGGGAAGTCATCCATTGTCTTCCATTTGCTCCTCTGCATATGAAATCCATGCTGCAGGCACCAATGTTCTATTAATTTATAGTGGCACTGGAAGAAACCATAAAATAAGTGGCATAGGTCATACTAATAAGACTTGTCTGTTCAAAGTCAGGAACACTGACTAATGATGAAATGCCTAAAGCAAACATATATTGTTAACAATCATCTCAAATTTTGAACATGACAAGTTTCTCAAATTTCAAACTATGTATTGCTGGAAGGTAGAAAGTCAATTTTTATTAACATTTATTTTTCCCCTGGGAAATTTACTGATGCTGACAGTACTGAGCCGATTGATAGGTATATAAAATTTTGTTTAGTTTCAGATTCAAAGACCAAATTACTAAACATTCTTTTTATTATTATTGCTACTAGGAAGGCCAGAGAAACTTCCCTAAATAAAAATTAGATCATGCTTCTCACTTACTTGAAAACATCCAGTAGATTTTTCAGCTTAGCTTCAAAATTGCATCCTATAGTTTGTTCCTTACTTCCTCTCCAGCCACAAGTCCTTTGACCCTTTGCTTCATTCACTGTGAACAATTAATGTTTACCTGGGACAATATATCTGTCTGTATCATAACTACATATCTTTTATAGGTTTCTTTTTCTGCTACTTCGAATGCCCCTTACTCCCTATATCACCCAACTATGTTATTTTTCTTCAAACTTTCATCCCATTAAATGTTCCACAACTGCCAAAACCCTTGAGTGTAGTGTTTGACATGTAGAAGGAAAGCATAGTAAAGAAGCAAAACATAAACTTATTTTTTCAATATAAGAGACCTGTTAGTTGAGGTCCAGCTCTTGCCCCTTCTTCCTGTGTGACCATAGACAAGTGGCTTGATCTCTTTAAGTTTCTTTTTTTCTATTCTTTAAAATGAGATATGGGAATAATTCCTACCCCCAAGAATGGTGATGGTTAAATGAGGCCAGTAAATGTCACAGGTGCTCAACTTTACTCTGAGCTCTTCAGTGACAGATTTTACACCTATTCATATTAAGCCTCCAGGGTTTAATATAATGCTTGGCATGCTTTTGCCATATTGTTTTAAAATGGTTATGTTTAAATGAAAATAGTAATAATTACAATAGTAGAAGTAGTTTGTTTGAAGACAAGAATGAAAGCTATTTGAAAGAAAGAGGCCAAGAAAAATCTCTACATAGAAAAGACGTTTATGCAGATATATGACCTTTTAGAAAGTGTTTCCATGAAGGAGGGAACAACAGAATTGGTAAGCAAAGTAAAAAGCCATCAGCAACACTCTGCAATGACTCTGCAAACCAAAAATCCTGTATAATTTGATGGAGGAACAGTCAACAAACAATGTCAATAAATATTTTGTGTGTGCTTGAAAACATGTGTGTTCCTCAGTTGTTGGTTGTAGCCTTCTATCTACTTCTAGTAGATCAAGCTTATTAGTCAGTATTTTATTTTATTTTATTTTATTTTTATTCTTGGCAGCTGGCCAGTATGGGGTTCTGAACCCTTGACCTTGGTATAACACCATACTGCAGCCAACTGAGGTAGCTGGCCAGCCATGTTATGTATCTTAAACTATATAATTTTTAAAAATTAGTTATCTTTTAGGTACTAAGTTATTCATTACTGTCCCACTATGATGATAGATTTACTTTTCAAAATAGTTTTTTGGTCCGTTTTTATTTACATATTTTGAATTTATGCTATTAGTTCATTTGAATTTAGCTTTGCCAAGTAAATTCAAACTGTTATCAGTTCATACCTAATATTTTTTCTGTATTGAGGTTCATTATGTCTGATATTAATATGGGTGCACCAGGTTTACTTTTATTGTATTTTTCTTTCAATTTTTTATGAACTTATGTTTTTATATGTGCTTCTTTTAAATATCACAGAATTTTAATTTTTTAAAATCCATCTGACTATAATTGCTTCTTCAATAATGAGTTTGTTACATTTACATTCATTGCTATTAATCTTATATTTTGACTCATTTCTAACTTTTCATTTGATTTTTTTTTTTTGTACTAACTTTTACATTTTTTTCTCAAACTTAACCATCTTTCCCCCCATATTATTTTTCTTTGTTTTGGTTTGGTTAAATTTGTTGTTTTTTGGGTTTGGTTTGGTTTGTTTTTTCTTTAACAAATTTAGATATTATGTAGCTTAGTTAAAATAAATTAACAGTTATCTTAATATTTTAGCATGCTTATTTAATTTGTAGAAGCTTAAAATTTTTCGACACATCAAGCCTTTTCATCACAGCTTGTCATTCCTCTTAATTTCCATGACCATTATATTAGTTCTATCATAATTTTTTATTAAACAACTTAGACGTTATTGTTATTTTCTTAAACCCTCAATGGTTTTTAGCTTTTAACTTACATGTTTATCATGTTTTTCTTAATGTTTTTCTTCTTCCTCTTCTTGAGCATTCCTCTGGATCTGTATTTCTTGCTACCATAAAATATACGTTAGAAGCACACTTAGTGAAAATAGTAAAAATATATTGATAATGAATTCTTTCTTTTCTTTTCTTTTTGCTAGTAAGTCTTTAACTTAGTAGACTTACTAGATATGGTTTTTTGTTGGTTTTTTTGTTTGTTTTTTTTTTTGTCCTTTTTGAGACCGGCCGCACCATGCTCAGCCAGTGAGCGCTGTGAGCGCACCGGTCATCCCTATATAGGATCCGTTGCTGCTGCGCTCCCAACGCCGCACTCTCCCGAGTGCGCCATGGGCTTGGCCCCTAGATATGGATTTTTAAGTTGACATTTATTTTTTGTCAGAACAATGATTTTATTACACAATCTTTTAGGTCGCAGTGGTCTGGTCAGATGAAAATCCTGTATTTTTAGTTGTCAAATTATTTGTAGTTGCTGTATAGGTGATTTGTCTTGACACCCTGACTGTTTTTAAATCTTCTTTTTGTCTTTGGTGTGCTGAAGTCTTTTCTATAATATGCTTAGATATTGATGTATTGTAATTGATTTTTCTTGGAATTCCTTGTACTACTGGATTTAATAATTATGTCCTCATTACATATAAAATATTTTCAATTTATAACTTTTTAAATATTTCATGGACCACTCACTCCTTCTAAAACTCAATGAGTTATACATTAAATTTTTTCATGTTATTCTTCATACCTCTGTTGAATATTTTAATATGCCTACTCATTTAAAAATATTATAATTTTGTTATTCCTTTGATATCTCCTTTTATTTTTTTAAATCTTAAATATGTTTACTTCAAAAGTTTTATGCACTAATTAATTGCAGCAACAGAAGCTTGTTTTTCTACTCATTGTGCTAAGTATGGTTATTTTGTCTTGTGATAATTTTTATTAATTGTAAAATAATAATTACATGAAATATATGTTTGGAAATAATTTGAATTCTGAGTTTAATGTATATTATTACAGAAAAGGTATGTATTGTTCCTTCTAAGTGCATGATGATATTACCATTCTGGGATCTCTTTAAACTACACTTTTCATTTGTTTTCTTTCAGGCCATACAGGTATTGTGGATTTCAGCCAAAAATTTGTTTGAGGGTGAGTTAAATTTTAAGAAATTTGAATGCGTTTTCTTTTTCTCTACCCAGAAACAAGGTCTTAACAGACATGTTTATTATTTTCCTCTGTAAGGAAGATATTTTCTATTTGACCCTTCAGTTTGTCACTCTTTGGATCATGTATCAAATCCAGTCATCCGTCCTGTTTATCCATTGGTAACTTATTTTGACCAGGCTAATTCCATATTTTTAGATTTTTCTTTTATAATATATTTACTTTTGTAAGCAGTCTTGTATGTGAAAGAAAGTAGATAATAAGCACATGGACAAAAATTGTCAGCCTGATCAGTAGAACTGAAGTATGAACATGTACCCTAATGACTGATTAAACCCTTCACATAGACAAATCAGCCAAGTGTAGAGTCCCAACTACAGAAATAGCCTGAATGAACATTCAATTAAAATATCCTAGTAATATTCAAGGGCATCTCATTATTTTTTTTGGTAATACTGGTGGCAGGTAGAGAAAAAGAGTTTATTGTGCATTTAATGTAGATAAAGTTGTTCAAATATAGAGCTTTATTGACAAAGTGTGACATGAGCCAACTTAAAAACACATCTAGCATAGGTAGATCAAATGTGTATGAACACACATGTAATCAACATGACATTTCCACAATCATCATTGGCATAGTGATCTAGTAAGATAATTTTCTTTGTATCTTATCTAAGTAATATGCTCAAAATATTTCCATGATGGAGAAAGACATGTTTTAAATTTAAATGCTCTGAATCTATTTCTTGAGAATTAGCAAGAAACACTTACTTCTGTAGGTAATGCTTAGATGGGAGGTGCTCAGTTTCCCTAGGTTTGGACTTCAGGACACACCTCTGGGCTTCAAGCCCCTCCTCAAGATCTCAAGCCCCTCCTATATGCCCTCTCCTAGAGGAGAGTTTCTTTTGCTTGTTGGACCTATTTTTTGCACTAATGCAGGGAGACTGAGAGCCCAAGATGCTGATTTATGCAAATCTAGTGGCTGGGATGCTCAGCTGAAAGGGGTTATATAACTCTAATAGCTGAGCATGCTCAGTAAAATGGAGTTTATCCTTTGAAGTGCTAGAGAGCACAGAATATTCCTGAATTTGGTACATGTTATAGGATTTGACCAATGAACATGATCTAAAGGGAGACCACCTGAGCATATGCAAAACTATGTTATGTCACTGGGAACCACCTACTTAGTTGAATACTCATTAGACAGCACAAATATGTATTAGATTGTGAAACTATAAAAGTGGAAACCTGGTAGAAGTCAGGGTTATTGCTCGCTCTCTGTGGGGCCAGCCTGCACTATACCTGAGGAGTGTGTATTTCTTTATTTTTGTATCAAACTTGCTTTCAGCAAGTAGCTGCTCACTCTCTCTAGCCAGCCTGTACTCCGTACTAAACTTTAAGTGTATATTACTTATGTTTAAGTGTATATTACTTATGTTTGTTTTAAACTTTGTGTGGGCCCTGCTCAGTATCTGGAGCTTTCTCTGTGGAATCTGTATCTCTTATTCATTACATTAAATGTGTTCTCAGTTTCTACTATAACTCTGCTCTTGAATTCTTTCCTGTGGTGGAGTCAAGAACATGGTAAGAGGACAGGGTGGGTTAGGGCTAACTATTGGGTCTCCCCAGACCCTCTCCTCTGGCACCAGTACCAAGCTGAAGGGAAGCAAACCCTCTTCAGTGTCTTGGCCCTGCGTGCTATCCATTTATTGCGGGACAGTTATCAGTTACTTACATCATTTACCAACAAGGGTAAAGAAATACCTCCTTAAGACAGACTATCTCCATAAAATTCTATATACCAGCATTTTAGAAAAAACTCTAGGCCACAACCCTTATACAAGTTCCTAAGCTCATTTTGCTTTACATTGCAATCACACTTTTTTTAACCATTTAATCATTCTTTACTTCTCTATCATTTATGGGTTCAAATCAAGGTTATCTTTGAATATTCCCTCTAGATCTCAAAGTTGCTTTTGCTCTCGGGTCTTGTCTTTAGTTCTCCATTTGCTGCAGAATCCTCATTTGGGTAATATCTCCAAAGAACCCAGCCTGATTTCAGAGGGCTGTCCCCACACTTGCTTACTCAGGAGCAAAATTAGGATAGATGCTATCAAATAAATGAGAGAAGGTATGTTAGTGAAAGCTAATCCCACACGCATGCTATCATTCTACTAAACAAGTTAAGCTCTATCTTGGTTTAAATAAAGCCACACCAGTTTAACTCTGCATAGCATAATCACCTTCACTAGACTACACCTTAAATTAATGGCTCCTATTTTTATTAAATGTTGCTATATAAAACATTTCAATGATATTCACATTTGCTGCAAAACTAACACTGAAGGCATCTACTATATCCACCACACAAAATTTTGTTGGACAAAATATACCTAGTGTTTGATATCTGTAAAAACATTACTTTCTCACTTCAAGAAATTAGTTTTCTTTTGTAATTTTACAAATAGGCAACATATTGTTATTTTAGTTTTCCTTTTGTGACTGGCTCTGAGATACTTCTTTTTTTAATCAGTTCTCCCTGCTATAATAATCACTGGAGTCTAGATTTGGATATTTGCTTTCTTTAACCTTGGTCTTGAACTTTCCTTTCTAATTAATTAAACATATTCTATGCATATTTTGCTGAAAGCCACTTCAAATTCTACCTAGAAAAAAAAGTCAATTTTAAATAAAAATCAGTGAATAGATGAATCAATAATTTAATGACAATAAATGAAGGGATGAATGTACGATACTTCTTATTCTTTTAGCTTAAATATAATAATAAATTTGAAACTTTGGTGATTAAAAGAAATGCATTAAAGAGAGACATTTTATTTATTTTTAGAGACTTTCTCAACTTTTGAAGATTAGGTTTATATTTCATTAATATTCCATAACTTTCCACAATGAATTTCCTTGAAGAAATTATTTGTGCTAAGAACAAAAGTGACTTAAAATAATGAAAATATAAAGAAATATAATCACAAAAGAGAAGCCACCAGAAGCACATCCAATGTCACCATCTTGTTTTCCTTACTGAAACCTAAGGAAGTTGCCTCCCTAGTAAAGACAGCAACGATACATAGACCATGAACATCACTGTTACTATTTCTATAAAATTGGAGTAAACATTGTATATGGGATAATTACTATAGTGATCATAATATTCAGATAAAAATGTGGCATATGGTTTGATTTTTCAAATAGTTGGAAGAGACTATCTGTCAAATATAGTTTGGATGACAAAATAATGGGTTCTGTGAGACACTTGAGGCTTTTATGTTTTCTTCTTATGATAAGCTTCCTTTCTCCCTTTATGAAATTTAGCCACAAATTTATCAAAAATGAAAAGAGACAACTGAGAGTATAATGGGTTTTTTTGTCACTACTGGTGTCTAAGCAGAGACTTGACCACTGGTAAGGGATTTTTGTTGAGATTCAAGCCGTAGGAGATTGAATCAGGTTAGAGAGTCTCATAATGTGTTATGTATTACTATAATCTGGGGGTCATTTTAAAAATACAGAGTATGTGGCTATCTTTCTGAACTCTTACATGAGACTATTTTAAGAAAGAAAGCTGTATATATTTTTGTTTGTTTGTTGTTTTTAAGTAAACTGTTTACATGATTTTATAGCAACTAACCTTTAGATTACAGCCATAAATCGATAAATCTAAAAAACACTTTAACTTTAATACATCTGTTATTCTGTGACTGTATTTGATCATGTATCAGGATTTTAAATTCCTTTCTCTCCATCAAATCTCAGCATTCTCATGTACCATTTTCCATAGTACCTTGTTAACTCTCATGACAATGGGTGATATTTATTCTCTCAGCTAACTGGAGCTGTATAAAGTCCCAGTCTTAGTGTAGGTTTTCTGTTTTCAGGGAGAAAAGACTCAGTTAAGATGGCTGAAGAAAGATTTTTGTATTGATGAGGATATATCAACACATTTACTTTATTTTTTATTTTTTATTTTTTTTCCTTTTTGTCTCTTTTTTTGTGTCCGGCTATGGATTGCAACCCTCAGTGTTGCGCCCGTACCGGACTGGGACCGGCAACGGGATTGCAACCCTCGGCACTGGGCCTGCACCTCACTCAGCCAGTGAGCGGGAACCGGTCTGTACGTGGGATCCGAACCCTCGGTGGGAGCGCCGCCGTGCTCCCAAGCGGTGCACTGTAGCAGGGCGCCACCGGGCCGGCCCAACAAATTTACTTTAAAAAAGATGTGATGTTACAATTCTTTTATATTTGAGGGTCAGAGATATTGAGATATTTTTTAGGCTGTGTAGAAGAACCTTAAAATAGGGGGTTCATGTTGTGAAGTTTTGTAAAAATCATCTAGGGTTTTTAAATAAAAAGAGAGAGGAAAAACAAACAAACAAACATTGTTCTGAAAACCATGTTTTTTCCCTTGAAAAAAATTACTTTATTCTATTAATAAAACAAATCGTACTTCCTCTCTTCAAATGAAACAAGGCAAGTAAACTTACTACGTAAGTTTACTTACTACAAGATTACTACTGTTAATAGGAAAATAATTTCTTAAATAAACATAAATATAGGTAAAACTTAAGTTCTTAGCTATTGAATGTGGTAGATTGCAAAAATGGCCACAATGATTTATTGCTTTTCTTATTATGAAAATACCTGGAATCTGGACTTCTATTTTTTTTTTTTCTTTTTCTTGACATACTTTGACCAGTAGAATTGAACGGCAGTAACTTCCTCAGCTTAGGCCTCAAGAAGCTTTTTAGCTTCTGCTTTTGTTGGTCTCAGAAATTTGCCACTATGGGGCTAGTTCAAGACTTTGGTGTTCGATGATGAGACACTTGGTCTTGTCACCGGTAATGCTCCAATATCTAGCCAGCCTACTGCTGTGCGTGTGACTGAGGACAGGCAGGGCCAGCCGGTCCCTGCCAACTCACAGACTTATGAGCAAGTCCAGCCAAGATCATCTGAGACTGTCCCAGATCAGAAAAACTGTCAAGCAAAAATTGTGATCTAAATATATAGTTGTTAATTTAAGACATTAAATTTTAGGGTCCATTTGTTTTACAGCAATAGAATAACAGATAGAGCAAACTTCATATTTTTTTCAATCACTGCTTGATATAATTCTTGTTATGTTAATCTGGGTTCTATAGAAAACATTCTTTATTCATAATATTTTCAGTGTCAGACTATAGAATTTTTCTCTTGGTGTGTATGAGTCCATTTTGTGTTGCTGTAACAGAGTACTTGAAAATAGGTAATTTATAAAGAAAATGAAATGTATTGCTTACAGTTTCTGAGGCTGGGAAGTTTAAAGTCCATCTGGTGGTGGTGACAGTGATCCATCAGTCTCACATTGCAAGGTGGTAGAAGAAGAGAAAGCAGAGAGAGAGAGACAGACTCTGCTCTTCTTTTAAAGCCCTCAGAACCATGCCCCTGACCACCATTTTCAATTCATTCACTACTGCACGGTCCTACAATTCGATCACCTCTTCAAGGCTCCACCTTTCAATTACCGTAACAGGATTTCCCACCCTCTTAATAGTCACAGTGGGGGCTAAGTTTCTAATGCATAAAATGTGTGGGATACAATCCAACCTTCAGTGAATTTTGGGGGGACATAGTTCAATCCACTACATAGTATAACTCAATTTCTGACTTGTAAGGTTTTGTGGTAATAAATCTTTCATCAGAAATATAGCTATATGTTAAGACTAACAATAAAAAAACCTAACTGGTAGAATTAACATGACTGTTAGCTATGAATATCACCTACCATTACCTGATTCAAATTCTTTCTTCCTCCATCACAACCATTCCATACCTTACCTGGAAAACCTTTCCTAGCCATTCTGCTTGAAATGTTTCCTACCACCACATTCCCAAGTGGAGCTGATTTGTGCAGGTGATGACTTTATTGCACTTTTGCTCAATTATAGTATTTCTTGTATTTGATTATTCTGTGTCCCTTTCAGACCCCTCCGATATCATGCTTAATAATATTACCTACTGCAAGCACCAGTGAATCTGCCTACAGATTTCCTCTTTGTCCTCAGGGAAGTTAACAACTCTGGGAGCAGTGATCAATAGCAACCCAGAAACCTAAACTACACCATCTATTAGGAGTCCACAGTAGGTTTGTGTCACAACTGCCTAAACTATTAACCTGCTAACTGACAAACACCCATGTTTCTCTTATTTTATCATTTGTTCTACTCCCTTACTATTCATGCCTGGGATCACCACTTAAATTAACCCCTTGAATTAAATTTTTTGCCCTGGGTCAGCTCTTGGCAAAAATCAACCTAAAATTGTGGGCATTTGTATGTTGAGTGTTTATATCGTCTAATATATTATGGCCTCCAGGAATGCAAGATCCATATCTCACTATCTCTGCATTGAGCATATTATGTGGAACATCAATGTTCAACAAATTTTGGTTGAATCAATTTAATAAACATTTTATTTGGTCACAGAACTTTTAACTTTATAATGTATTTTGAAGAAGTTTTGGAAATCATGTATCATTTGTAGGAGTATTATTCTTTTCCCACCTATACAGTAGATATTGCACAACTGGGCATAGAATTAATGAGTTTTAAAAAAAGAAAAAGCTTTCAAATGTCAAATACAAATGCCCATTCCAAAGTGGTTGTCTGATATGCATTTCCTGTACTTTTGTGTGCTTTTTGACTTAAGCAGGACATGAAAGTATAATGGCTTATTCTACTAGGCATGAGTATGACAGAACACTAAACAAAATATAGAAATAGCAAAATATCTTTTATTTACAATGGCCCATTGCTGATAATATATTCAGACTCTTTCAACCTCAAGGCATCTAACATGACTTACCAAAATAGAAAGCTGTGCATAATTTCTTCAATTACTCTGTCTGCCTCTGTTTGATATTATATATAACAGACAATAATTCAAGGCATTGATTTTTTTTTCAGGCTGTAATTTTTAAAGAAGGTTTTAGAATAAAAGGATGCCAACTAATCAGCCATCCTTTCATCTATTAACATGACAGGACTGAGGAAAAATCGTTTAGGAGAATTAAAAAATTGTAAAATTCCCAGAGACTGTAACTTCAGTTAAAAATCTTTTTCATATCTCTTAAATGCCTGTCACTGAAAATTTCCCTCACAGTCCAGATTTTTAGAGCAGAAACTGGGATAGATTACAAAAATGACCTGGCAAAAAGAAGAATTAAACTATACAGTAGAGTGTTCAAATAAGCTAAAACAGAAAAACCACAAAAAAAGAGAATAATGGCAGTTAATAATATTCAGATATTGTTTACCTATTATGCCATTAAGACATATACACACCTTTAATTTTCATAAACATGAAGTAAAATACATAAAACAAATGTCAAGATACTAATTTTAAAAGTAGGAAAGTGAAGCTCAGCAGAACTGATAAAAATGCCAAGTCCACATACAATGGCAGATTCTCATTGTCTGTAAAGTGACAGAGTTGAAAGCTTAGAATTTGGGTTTTCTATAGAGACCTGAGTTTGAATCCTGAGTCTGCCATTTGCTAATTGTGTAATTTTAATCAGTTTTCTTAACTTCCTCATATTCAGCTATCTTACTGTAAAGTGAGAAATGTATAATTTAGCTTTTAGTTATCTGTCAATGTTCATTTTTGTTTCTTTGTCCCTGTTTAGTTTTACTAAAAGTATAGATACTAATTCTCTGCATATGTGTTTGAATAGAAGAATAAATACAGAATACTGTTAATAAGCCTGAAAGAAATAAAGACTCTAGCTATAACAAAAAGGATCCAGCAACGTCACTGTTAACAGAAGAAGTAACAGCAAAAGTTGAATGGAGGTGTCAGGAAGAGCTGATTATAAATTAGATCTTCTGTTTCCTGAAATACATATATCTTCTTAACATCCAACAAGTTCTAATGATATAGTAACAAAACATAATAAATAAAGTAGTAAGCTAAGGCAAGACAATCTGTGACCCAGATGTTTGGAGGATGGACAGAGACGGCTCTAGTTCACAAAGAAGAGATGGAGAGGTGTTGGAGAGAGAGAGAGAGAGAGAGAGAATTATCTCTGTATACAAGCCAAAATTTTCTCTCATTCATCAAGTTTTGCCCAGGCTTAAGCTAGTTTCAGGATCCCTTGAAAGGGAAGGAGTATGTGAGAAGAATGAAATGAAAAAAAGTTCTGTTAAATTCACATGACAGGTGAGGTGCCAGACAAATCTTTCTGAAAGAGTTTGATTTGGTGTAAATGGCTTAATTCTGTGGATTGGTGAGACATTTGGCTCAACAGTGGCTGGGGTTCAAGGTAGAGATATTCAGAATATTGTGGGACTGAGATAATGAATTTAAAGTGGTAAGAACTCCTTAGATAATGTTTGTTTAATTATACTTTTCTTCTAAATCCATACTCCTTCTAACACACTATGCTTGCTGCTTGCACGGACCCTATACGTCCAGTCAACCAGACATGACTCTTCCCCAATCCCTGCAAGTCAGTAAATAGATCTACAGATGCCCCAATAGTGTTTTATGTGAGCTATAGATCTGGGGGGAAAAAATAAAAGAAAAAGAAAACAATTGAGGTTAATTTTTAAAGTGTACATTTTCCATTAAAAAAAAAAAAAAGCAATAAAGATTGCTCCTGGGTTGTTGTCAAGAGAGTTCCATAGGTCCATTCCTGGAGAGTTGTCACAGTTCTCCTGGCAATTTGGGCCAGCTGCTTCAGATGTCATCTGTCCAAGAATGCCTTGTAAACCCACTTGTAAATGGTCAAAAGCTCGTCTTTTGTGCCCTGAAAAAAAGAAAAGAAAAGAAAGTAAAACAACAACAACAACAAAAAACCTGATACAAAAACTAGCTGGAGGAGATATGCAGGAGTCTTCCACTACCACTCCTACTCCCATCTTTGGAAGTAGAAGTAAGCGCACTGTTACTAGAATAGGAGGACTTGAATTTACTAGTGAGTCGCATAAGTAGCACTAGCATTCATTGTCTCATTCTGAAAGGATAAGAAATAACACCTTACCAATTTGCTGTTAGAATCAAATTGAATTGAGAGTTTAAATTAAAAAATCTTAGCACATTATTGGTGCTCATAATTATTTACTGATTTGGAATATTACCCAGCAACTTCATAAAACAATCAAATGCAAGTGCCAATATAAAAGAAAGAATAGTTAAAAGAAATAATATTGAGAAATAAATAAATGTTCTCTCTCACCTTTGTGTACTGTTTTTTTGGAATGAGAGCAACTCAAGTGCAAGTCTTGGAAGCTTAGGTGTTACTTCCCTGAATATATCTTTGGATCTTTAGAGAGGGTTTATTTGTTGAGTACCAAGCACACAAATAAAGAAGTAGAAAATTACCAGCACCCCAATGTTGTACCCTCTTTCAATCATTTACTTCTTCCCTTTCTTATAGGTTGTTTATCTTTTAGTTTCATTTTTTTGGAGGGGTGGGTGTTGGCTGGCGTGGGGACCCCTACTTGTGACCTGGTGTTTTAAGGCTGCACTCTAACCAACTGAACTAACAGGCCAGCCCATATTTTAGTATTAATTTGTATATGGTGGGGGGTAAACTCCTGATTTGACAGATATGTGTTTTGCTGACATTTTCTCCTTCGTTATCCCTTGTATGCTGTCCATATCTGTCTGTATCATCTAGGCTGCTGTCCATATATATTTTTTTAAATTTTAATTTATCAATATACAATGTAGTTAACTTTCATGTCCCTTTACCAATTCTTCTTACCCCTCTCCCTCTCACCCCTCCCAACCATCAATATCATATCTGTTTACTTGTCTTAACAAGTTCAAGGAATTGTTGTGATTGTTGTGTCTTCTTCCCCATTCCCCCACCACCATTTGTTTGTATACTTATTTATTTATTTATTTTTAGCTCCCACAAATAAGTGAGAATATGTGGTATTTCTCTTTCTGTACCTAACTTATTTCACTTAATATAAGTTTTTCCAAGTCCATCCATATTGTTCTGAATGGCAGTATTTCATTCTTTTTTATAGCAGAGTTGTATTCCATTGTGTAGATGTACTACGTTTTCCATATCCACTCATCTGATAATGGACATTTGGGCTGGTTCCAACTCTTGGATATTGTAAATAGTTCTGCAATAAACATTGGAGTACAGGTATACCTTCGATATGATGATTTCCATTCCTCTGTGTATATTCCCAGCAGTGGGATAGCTGGGTATATGGTAGATCTATCTACAATTGTTTGAGGAGCCTCCATACCATTTTCCATAAAGGCTGCACCATTTTGCAGTCCCAGCAACAGTGTATGAGAGTTCCTTTTTCTCCACAACCTCACCAGCATTTATCATTCTCAGTCTTTTGGATATTAGCCATCCTAACTGGAGTGAGATGGTATCTCAGTGTGGTTTTGATTTGTGTTTCCCGAATACTGAGTGATATTGAACATATTTTCATGTGTCTGTTGGCCACTCATATATCTTCCTTTGAGATATTCCTATTCAGCTCATTTGCCCATTTTTTTTTCTTCTTGTTCTTCATATTAAGTGCAGTTGTCAGGTCATAGAATCAGAGCAAAATGCCTGGAGATTACTAAGACTTTAGTTGATTTATTGAACCATGAAGTCAAAACAGAGAGAGAGAGGCAAGTGGGCTGAGAAGAAAAAGAGTCCAGCTGGGGTTCTGGGGATGGTGGTAGTGGTGGTGGTAGTGGTAGGAGGTAGTGTCATAGGTTGCTAGTAGAGAGGAATTGACAGAAAATAAAGTGGTTTTGGGGACCAGAGTTGTGGGAGGTGCTCTCAGAGAGAGCACATCACTGCTGGGGTTGAATCAGGTGCTAATTCTGCCACTAGAATGGCCTTCACCATACTTAAGCATTCTGGCCTCTCACCCTTCCTACTCTTTAATGAAGTGCTCACTTGCCACTTACTGGAGCTCTGCTCTGGACAAGACACATTCCTTGCCCTCTAGTAGCTTGGGGGTGGTAAATGTCAAAAGAAATGATAATTTTAATGCAACATGAGATGATCTCTAATAAAGGTCTGGACTGAGGGTAAAGAGAAAAGAGAGTTTAGGTACCATCAGCTGAAGAAAGGTGTAGATAAAGTAGCTGTTGGAAGAGAGAAGGACATTTGGAGTTAAGGAACATTGGCGTAAAAGTGAAGTCAAGGACCCATTGGATATAGACTGTTTAGGCCTTGCACATGCACCTCCATAGAGAAATCACATAATAGATACTGTCAGGAGAACATGACTTCACACATTAATGAGTAGCCTCTTAATACAGTATAAATACAAACAATTGTTCTGATGGTGTCGTTCAATCTTAGTTTACAGTTGAAAAATTGGAGGGTATTGAATTGGAATTCCAAAGTCAGTTGGGTAGAGGTGCTCCAACTGTCTTCACTGAATCCTTAGGACACTGATATACGGTTGTAGTTTTCTTTTGCCAGGTTGGTGATACATCTGTATTTGTGTACTCTTAATGTGGGAGTATGTCCTGGAGGTCTCTTGATGATCATCACAGGGGGATGATCATCATATGGTGAATCAGAGTTCACTCCAGCTTTGTGCAGGTTCCCTCAGTAAGGTGTCAGGGTCATAGTGGGGCACAGGTTTATTTATGGAAGCTTCCCATCCCACCTCTCCTATGTCCTTAGGATATCTGAGCTGATGGTCTCACACTGTGAAACCACAACATGTTTCTGGAATCAAGAGATCTAACTCCCCTGATAAAAATAATTCAGTGACTTTCCCATTGCTCTCAGGATAAAAACAAAATATCTCAAATTACAAATGTCTTCATAATCTAGTCTCTGCTTATCTTGTCAGCCTCACTTAAAACCAATTTCCTCCTCATCTATATGCTCTTATCACAGTAAACTATTTTTACTTTCCCCATGAGCCATGCTCTCTTGTCCGTAAATTTGTTTATCTGCTCTTTCCTCTTTCTCGCCCCCTATTCATCTTGTTTATTCCACTCTTTTCTTCAAGCCTCTGCTAAGGGCATCACCTCTTCTGAAAAACTTTTATAAAATCATAAGAATTGTTATATCTCTCATATGGGTTCTCAGAACCCAATCATCAGTTATTTTATAGCACCTATTATTTTTGTAGAATTGAGATTCCTTTTCTATATGACGTTTCTCCAGTCCAACTCTTTAAAACCAGAAACCTTAAACATTAACCAATGAATTTCCCTCTCCAATAGAGAATCTGGCTCAGAATAGATGCTCAATAAATATAGACATATTTGGATATGTGAATAAATGAATGAAATGCAACCCAGAAAAAAAAAAGTCCTATTTCAAGTAACTGACTTTCCTTAGTTATGGCAGGGAGTTAGTTATCCATTCTGTAGCTCTCTGTCTGTAAAACTGATGATTAATTCTCATAGTCAGGCATGGCTCATTTTATAGACTGGATGTGTTTCTGATAAGGTTCATTTTGATAATTTCATTGTAATTTGAATTCTAGTTTCCCCTAGACATGTGATATAATTACCCTCGTTTCAGATTGTTAAAAAATCTCCAATTACTTTTCGTATTCTGGTTGAAATGTTGCTGTTGCTCTTCTGCACCCCTTGCATTTCTACAAGCTTTATAGTCTATAAATTAATCCTGTGTGCATAAGAGAAACACAGTTTTACAGGAAAGTATGAGATGAGCAAGTAAGGAATGCTTGCAAATTCCAAATAATTTCTCACTATAGATGGTCATTTATTAATTTGCCTTTTAACATATTTTGTTTTGTTAGTGAGAAGCTCAACTAAATGATTTACAAGTGTGTTTACCACTTTGTAAATTTAAGCCTGAAACTCATTTCTATTAAGGTAAAGGGAAAACTTAAAGAAAAAACAAAAAGCTATACAAGTGGTGGAATAAATAATGATTATTTTTTCTTCTTTATTTAAAAAATAATTTCTCTACAATAGACAAAAAATTTTTTTTCAGTAATAAATAAAAACAATCAAACTCTTTGGATGTCATTATAGACAACTCCAGCTTACTTGGGTCTATGTATTTGTAAGCCTCTCCCCCCTGGAGTCACTCCTTAGCATCAGTGGCTGAGAAATCAATTGAATGGGGACTGTGACATTCACACTGTCTGTCTCCTGCATCCTGCTCTTGGAACTTAAAAGAAAGTCATTTATTCTCTTGTGACTGCTCTGCCAGCACATGATGAAGGCTTTGCAAAGTGTCATTTAAGTGGGACATCCATCACCTGCAGTCCATCTTCTTCGCTTGCCAAAGATTCTCACACTCCAGTACCTGGAATGTAAACAAAGATAATGCATTTGATTTTCATATTGATCTTGTGTATCCTACAGCCTGGCTCACCCTGATGGAGCTCTTTGCAGACTAAATGGCCTTCCACTGACCTCGCCTGCCACAGCCCATGGCCTCTGCATCCCAGCCCTTCCTCCGTGGATGTGTGTTCTCCTCTCTCCTTCTCCTTCTTATCTCAGTCAGTACAACTAGTGATGATGATCCTTTAATTTGCATGATATTTATTTGCATGTTTATAAAGGGCCTTCATTAAAAAATAAATGCATTTAGTATTGTACAAAGAAGTCAGACTTTCAAACCAAAAGTCTTAGAGATTTGAAATCTGTTTCTATTTACTTGTTTCATTTATGGGGAAGGTTATTTGTATTCTTATTTTCTTATGTGTAAAGTGAGGATGGTATTTACCTCATAACCTTGATGTGGACACTTTTTTTTAGTTGGTTGGTTTGCTTATTTATTTACTTATCAAATTATTTGTTAAGAAACAGATCCTGTTCCAGGTACTGGAAATATAGCACTGAACAAGATAGAACAAGTTCCTATCTTATGTAACTTTCATTCAAATTGATGTCAGACAAAATAATTATTAATATTTTATAATATCAGATAAATGGCATTATATATGTCAAGTAACTGGCATATAGTAGGTCTTGATAGATAGCATCTTTATCAATTCTATCACTGCTGCAGGGAATAATATTTTACTGGCTTTCTTTTTCTTTTTCTTTTATAAAAGGAATTACAAAGGCTTTGTGATGTCACCTTGGCTGGTCTGAATTACAGTCCCCAGAATTCCTCTTCTAGAGTGTTTCCAGCTAGGGTTGGCTGCAGAATTATTCTCTCAAAAAGTTGGAAGATGGAAGGGAGGCAGCAACCATTTTGCAGACACCTTCTCTAGTTATTCAATCAAACACTAACTTAGGTATTGCTGTGAAGGGTTTTTGCAGATATAATTAAACCACATAATCAATAAATGTTAAGTTAATCCAAAGAGAAACGATTTGGGGTGGGCCTGTTTCAGTCAGCTGAAAGCCCTTTGAAAGAATGTTTAGGCCTTTTTTCAGCTGAGAGACACCAAAGAGCAGCCGGGGACTCCAATTGCTGTCCTTCCTCCTGCATCTTCCTTCCTGATAGCCTTTCTGTGGACAACTCACACCCTTGGGATTTCAGCCCATCTGTAATCTTCCTTTTCTGCTGCCTGTCCTGTGGACTTCAGACTTGCTTAGCCCGTCAGTACAAATCACACACACACACGTGCACACACACACACTCTACTGGTTTTGCTTCTGTGGTTGAACCCTAATTGATACAGTAATATGTGTTCATTTCTGAAAATTTGCTAAAATTCAAAATAGTAGATAGAAATTATTATCATAAACATTTGCATTCATCTGTTTTTACTAAAAATATAATGTGTATTTTCTGTGACATTACAAACTCTCTGGAAGCATAATTTATTTTATTATAAAATAGTTAATATGATGAGTACATTAAGGATGATTATTCTGTTTCTTGCGGTAAATAATATTATAGTAAACATCTTTGTGCATAAAGCTTATTTTGTATTACATATCATTTTCTAAGGACAGAGTATCAGAGGTAGAATTATTAGGTTAAATGGCATGTGGATTTTGTGCCTTCCAATAAATAACAGTTCTAAAAGAAAGACTGTAACCTTTGTACTTCCACCAACAATGCATGAGAAGTGACTAAATTCTTGCCTAAAATACACTCTTACCCAGCATAGCTAATTCTCCTTAAAAACTGCCATAACCTGCAAATAGCATAAAGAGAATATCTTTTACAAATTATATTCTGTCTTTACTATCAAATTGATGAAAGTCTTATTGAAGTTTATGTAATAATATTTCCCTTCACTTATTTGTCATTATCTTATCTTTTTTTTTCTTTCTTTTTTTTTTTTTTTAATGTGCCAAAGAGTTCTTCATCCAATTTTTATTTTTTCTGTAGCAAGAGAAACTGATTCTAGGTGTCTGCTATAATTTCTCAAAGTTCACACTGTAAGTACAGGAGTGTCCTCAGTTAGTTATATACTACTCCTATGACTAGTTTGCTACCTAAAAATGTTCTCCATCTTCCATTGAGCACTTAGAAACATATTACTGCACCTCTCCTTCATGTCTCTTCCAACCAATTTTTCTTGAGCACCTAAGGAAACATGCATGGTCTCTATTATCAAGGTGATTAAAATATAGCTAGGGAAGCAGATAATGTGCAAGTAAACAAACAAATATGGCAAAAGTTTTAAAAATTCAATGATGGGAAGAATCATATTTCAGTCATGGAGAATTATGAGTGCATATGTGCTTAAAAGGACAGACCCCTCTTAAGTGTGGTTGCCAGGCAAGGCTCACTGTGGAGGACACATTTAATAAAGTACCTGAGAAGCAGGAGAAACTAGCTGTGTATGGAATTTACTGGAGGGTAAATCTCCATGACAGAAACAATACAAGGTCCTGAAAGTGGGTCAGCGTGAGGTGGGCTAAGCAAAAAGAGGCGTGAAGTGAGGGTGGGGAGGTTACAGGAGCAGGCCTAAGTGTCAAGTATAAGTGTTTGAATTTGTTTTTGAACACATTAGGAAACCAGAAAAAACATTTTAGCAAGTGAATAATGGTATCAGATTCTCATTAAAAATAGTAATAACAAAAAAAATCTGATGTTTATCGGTGTCTTTTTTAAAGCAGTTTGCATGTGTTATTTAATGTAATCCTCAAAGCCACCCCAAAAGCAATATTACTGTCAATCTAATTTTACAAATGAGTAATCAGAGGCTGAGGGAGCTAAGTAATTCACTTAAGGTCACAGAACGACTAAAAGGAAGAGCCATGATTTAAGACACAGCCTTTCCACTATCCCAAACTGTCTGTCCGATTTTCTGGAACCAGTTAGTGTTTGGCAGCAAATATCTGTTGAATAGTTTATGTATGTATAAAATCTTTCTTTAGCTCCTTCTGTCTCTTCATTTTCTCTTTTCTCATCCTCACTCAGGTTTTTCATCTCTTGTCATTGGGTCTTCATTTTAATATCTAGCCTTTAAATGATGAATGTGACAATTCTGACCTACTATTTTAAAACTATAAAAAAGAAACACGGATCTTCACTTAGAGCTATTGTTTGGGTTTTCTGTTCTAGTTTAGAAAACTCTGGTCTAGAGAGTGTGAGCTCATGTTACAAAGCTTTGCATGCTGGAAATCCATTCTTAAGGCTCAGCTACATGACAAAAGCAAAGTTTGTTTATCATCCTTCATGAGCCATCTGGTCACACTGAGGATACTTGCTTTTATCCCAGTTGATAGCAATGAAGGTTCAAAGCTATTTCACTATGACTGAATCTCATCCTAATCTGTCCTTACTTCCCATAACAATTACTTCTGCCTCTGTGATTGGGCACATACAAGCATTTCTATTTAATTATCAGCAAGTTGTAATACAAATGACTGAACAAATACACCCTCATATGTGCATTAAGCTTTTGAAGTAAGGCTTTTATGAGATTTATGCCAAAATATCCTAAGTTGGACATTCTCTGCTTAATATCTGGAATAAATCTTTAATGAAATTGCCTGGCACAAATTTATTATATTTTAAAATGTTAAGTTCCACAATATAACAATGTATTTCAATGTCTGCAAATATTTTTAAAATATTAAAATTGCCTACTTTATAGTTAGCTGTAAAGAAGCCATTCTGTTTCTTCTTTTTACATTTAGATGAATTGTTTTTGTTAATAATCACACAGCTGAAAATTGTGAAAGAAACTAGGAATACCTTGAAATCTAAGAGAAGTATCTTATCTTCTGGAGCTAACAGGAAAAGGAACAAAAGTGCAATCACTACAATGACACTTCAGTAGAAACTTTTATTACTTGGTGTTGTGGGGCTCAGTAGAAGAAGTAAAGACTTTCACAAGATGTTGAACTTGGATCGGAGTCTTGGAGATGGGGCTTCAGGCTGCAGAAGAGGGACTAAGGAGAGTCCATGAAGAACCATGATGCGTTCTAGGAATTGGTAGCATTTCCTCTAAGATATAATTGAAGTCTGGAAAATATGAAGGAAACAATAAGAACTTGAAGATTGAAAGTGAGGCAGGACTATGTTAAGGAGTTTGCCATTGAACATTCAGGAAACAGGGAACACCTAGTTAGGAAGGGGATAACAAACAATTTGTGCTTTAAGAAGATTATTGAGTTGCAGTTGTATAAAGCCTTTTATTCATAATGTCTTACTTCCTGGGAAGAATGTATCCAATACTCGCTCCTTCCAAATCTGATTTATACATTGATCTTTATACTCCACAATCACTTAAGTACTGCAGTGCAGCAGTAGGATTGTTCAAAACTGACCTGCAGTGTCTCCATCTGTGAGTTTCCTGAATAAGGAGTAGCTAGTACTTGGGACTCACCCACTTATCCTAGTAGGAGGGGTTACACTGAACTCAGTTTCCCACAGAATCAGCTTTCAGATGATTGGAAGCTGGAATACTCCTCAGAATACTCATGTAAAAACCGATGTCTCAGAATACTCTGATAAAAACTGACATCTACTCCGAAAAGGCAGGGAAGAAGGCTGCAGGAGTATTGAGAAAGGCTTTCTGAAGAAGGAAATGTCTGACCCTGGTCATATAAGCATGAGTATAAGAATGGGATGGGTCACTTTAGACAGAGATGGCATTTTCAGCAAAGTCATGGAGACAATAAGGATTGTGACAATTTGATATCATTTGACAGTAAGTTATAGATGGAGGATATCACTGAGCCATTGAAATTAAACTTAATGCATATTAATATTGACCTAATATAATAATTTGAAATCTATTCCTCGGGACATAATTCCTCCTAGTAGATTTAGATACATCTCCAAGTAACAGATAAATTGTTCACATTCATGAAAATTGATCATTTTAGTTCTTTATGTATTTTCATATTTTCATTCAGGTATTTGTTGAATCCCTATTATGCTTTTTAGTAGGTAAATTAAAAGATAAATCAGATTTTATACTAGTCCTCAAGGGGCTCAAGATCCATTTGAATAAAACAAAGCTTTTATAAATAAATATTTTATCACAATAATTAAATCAAGGAAGGCATGAAAAGGTATTATGGATGCTGAAATCATTACAGAAAACGAGAGAAAAAAAAAATGAACATCCATGTGGAAGACTGTCAGAAAGGACTTCATAGAGGAGGTGACTACTTAGCCAGGTCTGGGAAGGTGAGTAGGGATTTCAAAGATAGATCATAGAAAGGAGTATCATTCTAGATAAAGAGAATAATTTTAGACATGTCTGGAAGATGTTATTTTTAACAATTGCAATTTTCTAGATTCAACATATAATCTCATTTCTTTCTTTCTTTCTTTCTTTCTTTTTTGTTTGTTTGTTTTTACTGTAGTGTGATGTTAAAATATAGGGCGTACTGAGGTCAGACATGAAGAAAGGATGTGGTGAGAAATGTGGGCCCATGATTTGAATCCTAGCCTCACTAAGACTCAGTTTCCTTAGCTGTAAAATGATGATAATAATGTCACCTACTTTGTTGTTGTGAAGATTAAAAGAGATGCTACCAAGTCTCAATCACGGTGCTCAATTTGTGTTAGACCTTTTTAGTGTACCTAGCCTGCACATCCGTGCTTTGTCTCAGCTTCAAAGCAGCCACGGACTTGGTAGGCTTTTCTTTGTTATCATTTCTACTAAGCCATGGATGTAACTTTTAGGTGGGGATAAAGAGCTCTATGGACAGAGTTCTGCATTGAGTCAATAGAAAGCTCATTCTAGAGGACATTGTCCAGTTAATCAAAACTTGCTCCAATTGTTCAGTCAGTTCCTAATCAGACTTATCCTTCTAGCTTCGGTCCATGTATTTATTTTCCTCTTCTACAGGGTGGTCAGAAGAGTCTATTTCAAGGGTCTTGCTGATGTATAGTTACCTTATAGCCCAAACTTCCTCTACTTTATCAGTTGTAAAGAAATAATACATTAAGTCTTGGGAAGAGAACACTCCCATCTTTGTAAGTCACAGCATGCAGCCATTAAGAATTTCATCATTTTTCTCTAATTCCCGTATGTAGACCCAAAGTGTTAGTGTCTACAAATCAATTTTTTTTTTTTCAAAATATGAGAAACATCAAAATGTGGGGACCCATTTCAGGAGAAAAATGAAACATGTCCATTATCTGTGTTTATTAAGTTTATTAAGCCAAGTCACATTTTATTATTATCCTTATGTCTTCTAATATTTTCTAACTCAAACTATTTTGTTTTCTGATACAAAATTCTGATTATAATATTTTGGAGAGGTACTATTTCTATCTATAATGCAAAAGTAATTTTTGTTCATATTTATGGTGCATAATAAAACAGAAATATCAAACATTATCCCACAGAAGTTTAAATAAGTAATATTTAATAAACAAAAATACTTTGTCCTTTCAACTAATTTATTATTCTCTTCTCCACATAAAATTCAATGAAGACCACACACACACATATATATGTACACTTAAGATGAATTGACTTTGTTCTTTTATCTTTTCTGCACAAAAATCATCAAGATTGCATTAGCATTTCATACAATAGGATTTGGCACTTGAGACTCACGGAAAGAAGTGTAGATGAATTATTCACATCTGAAAGAAAAGTCAATTGGGGAAATAAACATTAAAATGATTTGCAATCTGCAGTTATTCAAGAGAAGCAGAATCATCAAGTGTAAGAGAAAGATGAGAGCACCAGGAAATAAATGGCTCAATTTATTTAAGGGATGTTTTTGCAGCACCCAAATTTTGAGAAAAGGCCTGGATCGATGAAAAATTCCCATTAATGTCTTTCATATCTAAGATGCTGAAATTACATATTTTATTACCATTTGACTGTTATTATTGAATCATATTTTCCCAGGGGCTAAAATCATTCTCTACTTAAAACTCAGAAAAAAATTTTAAAGTTAAATTAACTTTGGGACAACTAAGATATGGTTTAATAAATTATCTTCTCGGTATCCTAAATGGCAGGGAACTCAATGTCATGAAAGTCAGAACTGGGTCCAAAATTGCCCAGTGAATTTCCTGTGAATAAGAACATGACTTTAAATGTACACAACATAACCTTCCTTCTCAGAAGGAAGTGAAACAGTCAAGGATAGCAAAAAGCACATTGCTGTAAAATAACAGCAGGTCTGCTCTGTAATTCTGGCTAAACATGAAGTGCCTAGAACTTTGTCTGGAACAATGCAGATGCACCATCAATATTAGTCTCCTTGTTTCTACCCTTTCCTAAACTCTGTAGTAGTTCAGTATCACAAACAGGATTAAATTTTCCCTTAGCGGTCCCAGTCCACAGGAATTAAAATATATAAACATATTATGACATGGTGAATAAAGCTGTTTACCAAATTGGCTATCAGAATAAAATGGCTTACATATAAAATACTGTTTAAACTATGAGAGGATGTGTACATGACAGCTATTGTTTCATGATGGTGGTGAGGACGAAGTGATAATTGCATAGTTAGAGTGACTGCTAAACTTTTCAAGGCTCATATATATTGAGAGTATTATGAAAAAAGTTGTATAAGTAAAAGGCAAAATGCAGGGCGGTAGGAAGGGAAGGGGAAAGGGAGGAACTCCAGGGAGAAGAACATTCACCAATTCAAAGAAAACAAAACGGAAGCCATTAGGAGAAAGCAGGCCCTAAAGACTGGCAGCAAAGATAAAGTTTGGTATAAACACATACACTCGTACTCTTGCACTTGCTAAATATTAGGGCCTTTTCATTTTTCATTTTGCAATTTGCAGACAAGTACTCTCAAATACATTTTCTTATCTGGATGTTCCAACAAATCTGAAAACTAAGGTGAAAGAATGTCCTCATTTTACAGATGAGGAAGAAATATGAGAATTAGGATAGTAAGTGCTTTTCTGAAGTGTGCATAGTTAGTAAGTGGTGGAGCCTATAAGCAAACAGCCTTCAGGCTCAACCTGCACTTGGCTGTTCATGATACCATGTTCCCAAATTGCACAGGAGGAAAGTACGTAAAGAGTAAAAGAGATCATTTTACCAGACACAAAAGTAGGCTTGGTCTTCTCCTAAACTATAAAGGAAAATTGATATTCCATTGAAAACTTCCATTTGCAAAGAATGGCCACAGTTTTTTAGTTTGTACAGAATGTAACCACTGATATGTTGTTTATAAATTCTAGCATAGTATAAGCATATTATTCTCAAGGTATCACTTTTGGTTTCAACTTTTAATTAAAAAAATTTAATTAGTTCTGGTAGAAAAACATGGGGGCATTAATTACAAGATTAGTGCCAGGAAAGGGGAGGGTGCACATAGCCTGTTTTAATTTCTACTGAAGTCAGTCAAAGTGATCAACTACGGGTATACATGTATTTGTACATATTATTGTCTTTTGAAGAGCCAGTCAGTAATTTGGGAAGGAATTAACTGAGTACAGTAACTGAGTGCAGTACTGCTCT
Organism: Galeopterus variegatus; assembly: GCF_000696425.1. NCBI lineage: Eukaryota > Metazoa > Chordata > Mammalia > Dermoptera > Cynocephalidae > Galeopterus > Galeopterus variegatus. The sequence continues at coordinate 52,820 of NW_007730011.1, forward strand.
TTTTTGCATTCTCATTAATTTCCCTAGACTTTTCTTTTCTTTTTTTATCATATTTCATCTTCACCACAGGAAAATAGAGGTTTGAGGCATTAGAAATAAAGAATTGCATAATTACTGGAAAGATAAAGCTGAGTGGTAGCATCATATCTGTATTCAAATTCAGAGTCAATATCCTACCAGACGGGTCAGTTGGGCATGTTATTTAACTTCCCAGAAACCTTATTTTTTTCATCTTTGAAATGAGAATAATAATATAGAGGATTATTTTGAGAATTTAAGATAATAGGTAAAGCAAATAACATGGTATTAGCAATTGTTTTTCTCCTCCCCATCACTATTATCTTCATTATACTTGTATGTAAATGAGATCAATATTCTTGTTATAATTTAAAATATATTACCTAGATTACTTATAAAGTATTTTTTAAATCTCAATAGAACTTTTACATTTTTAATGGCAGTTTTTCTTGAAACAGGCATATAAAGAGAGCTGTATATAAAGACTTTGCATTGCATTGTCTTTATTTTCTAAAATCAAGGTTGATGTTAAAAGGTATTTTTATCACAAATTCTAATTTATTTAAAGAATTATAAAAAAATCTGTAAAATATAATTTTGCTTCAAAAGATAGCTAATGCAGGACATATAAGAAATTATAGAGCAATTGCTGAGTGTTTATTATATGCCAGGCATTCTTTATAACATCCCATGAAACAGGTATTATTCCTCCTTAGCCGATGAGAATCTCAAATGTCATAGACTTTAGTTATGCGTACAGCAAATAGCAGAGCTAGGATTAGTACCCAGTCATACTCCAATACCCAGGCCCATTTTCTACATTATCTTGTTTTCTAGAAAAAGTATCCCTCTCCACAGGAGCGATGAAAGAGGAAGCAATACTTATTGATGTGTTGTTATATAGCAGACTCGAAAGAAGGGACGTTAAGCCAAGATCCTGTTTGAAACTGTATTAAATATAGCTTGGAAAACTAACACCTTGTTAGGTTAATTTGACAATAACTACATCATTAAAAAAAAGGAAAAGGCAGACGGTTACAACCTTGATTTCTATCAGGTTACGCCTTTGCCATTCCCTATGATGGAGTGCCATAACATTCATTGGTGCATTAAAGAGATAAAACTCATTTGTGACAAAACAATGGTCAGTATAAGAATTGCCTAAATAGTTAGCAATGTACTGTTTTGGTTCATTTTGGTATAGGAGGAAACTTCTACTTTTCCAACCTCAAGAAAATTTTGATGGCCTATGGATAAAATGTGTAGACAATGGTAGCTATGATGACATAGTCTATATAATTCTGTAAATTCTATAAAATATTTTATTGGGTAATAGTGCAGTAAGTATTTCTTGGTATTGGTGGCAGGCACATTGTGCCATTGTCCATAGTTCCACTAGACCACGAGCCTCCTGAAAACAGCTACTGTATTTGGCCCATGTTTGTATCCTCTCTGTGACTGCCACTGGATAGGGATTCATAACATTTGGTATGGAATGGGTGGAAATAATGGCGCTTTTCTGGCAAGAAAAAAATTTGACATAAATAAAAGGGATTTGTATTAAAACCTAAGTTTGACTCCTATCACTGCTACCAAGAGTATGTCACTTATTTCCTTGAATTTTTCTCTGGTTCTTTGTCAGTCTCTCCAGCTAAAACCTTTGGAAAATAATTTTCTTGTTACGTTGTCGTGAGGACTAAGGAATATATAGATATACATAAACATATACAACCATATAACATTTAAGTATTAATATACATATAAATGAGCCAATACTTAACGCAGTGCTAGACATAAAGTGCTTGATAAATATTTAACAAATAAATGAATAAAGAATTAGAGATGAATCAAAATATTTTAAAAACTTAGAAAACTGAAGAAACTTGGAAATAAGTGTAAAGGAATTATAGTTCTGAAAGGTATATGAGGAGCAGATATGAAAATAAGATACTATAACTACTGGGAAAAAAAATTCTAATTTTATTATGGAAAAGTAAAATTAATGAATTCAGAAGTTTGACCATTTATTTAACAATATTGTCTTTTCAGTTTGGTCAAGTGCAGACAAAAATTACTTTGAAAAAACAGATTCACTTGTATGTGACAAAAACCAGAGAAGCCATGTCTGGGAAAAAAAAAAAAAATATATATATATATAAATGATGCAAGTTTCTTTTGCCTGTAATGTTTATAACCTCTTAATTGTGTGAAAAGTTCTATATAAATTGCAACAAGCTGTAGAATGGAGGAAACTCCTATGAATTCCTCCAAAAAGCTCAACTTGGACACTTTCAGGGGTGAGAATGAGTTGTCTTTATGCTCCATGGCTATTCTCAACTGTTCTAGAAAACACAAAGCCATTATGTCTATGAAATCTTTTTCTGGTCTAGCATAGCCAGCTGCAAACTATAAACCAGAGATATTAAGATACAAGAGCACCATGGTCTAGGAATAATCATATCTAAAGTTAGTTAAGCACTTTTTATGTGTCAGGCATTATTCTAAGTGATTTATATGTATAACTCATTGAATCATTACAAAAACTTATAAGATAGGGACCGTTGTGATTACCTATTTTACAGATGAGGAAATTGAGACAAGAATATGTAAATGACTTGCCTAAGGTCACATAGATTGAACTCAGGCAATCTGGCTCTAGAGTCTGAGCTCTATTCACCAGATCTTACTGTCTATAGCTCTCATCAACTGGGAAGATAATATGAGCCATTCCCATAACATTTCTGGGCAATGAACAAGGAAGACCTATGACTATCTCAGGAACTTCATGCTTGCCTGGAATCCTCTAACCAGGGACTATAAAATCACAGCTTAAAAATGAGAAGCCCTACATACAATATAACTTGAATTAGTTCCTTTTAATATGTGTATGCATTTCATTTCAGTTAATTCTCACCAGAAAATGAAGCAGCTATTACTACTGTAGATGAGGTCCTTTAAATCTTCTGAAAATATTTTGAGTTAGATTTTATCTCCTGCCTGTCTCTGACCTGAATATGTTTATTATAGTGTAAAACAAGCATTAACGTGCATATCTTTCCCCTCATTAGAGGGATTAAAAGCAGTGGAAAATGCATTATGTTTGAGCAAGAAGAGAGAGAGTGAGAGTGATTGGGTCACTTGAATTATATAGGGTCTGACAGCTCTCTTTATAGCAATTTCATTTCCAGTATTGAAAGAACAGGGAAAATGCCATGGTGAATAAGACTTCTTGCAATTTTCATCTTTACTTATGTAATTGCTTCTCCCAGAGGAATAAAGATTGCTCCTGGCTTGTATGTGTGCATGATTCCTTTTTCTTTCTAGTAATTTCCACATCACATTGTTTTACATCATCTGAAAGGTATTAGTTTACAACCAGAAGCAGTTGTACAAAAACACTAAAAATTTTAGGGAGGAAAAACAAAAAACAAACAAAGGCTTAGGAAAAAACTAATTCTAATATTCATACTATTTTCTTAAAATATGCAATTTCTAGTTTTGGTTTAACTTCTTGTTTTCATATTTGTAAATTATACTTTGTAAGCTACTCTTTTTTTTTTTAAAAAAAAAGGAAACTAATTTAAGAACTAACATTGATTAAATACTTTATATTTGTAAAAGTAGCTTCACAAATACCATTTTCCTGCTTTTCTCAAATAACATTAGAAATTAGATAGTAGTGTTCCCATTTTATGGAAGGGTATGAGATTTGGAAAAGATTTGGTCACTTATATAGCCACATGGTGATTAAATGATAAAACCTAAATTCCTTCATTTACCCAAAGCAACCCTATAAGAAAATTAATACCACTATGATCACATAACAGATGCACTAGAAGGTTAAATTTCTCTAAGGCCAATTACATGGAATACTTACACTATTATTGTAATGTTAGTAAATATGGTACAGGTGTGTCTCAATTTTTCCCTTCATAAATTAATTGCAATGAAATATTTGTGCAGAGAGATTCCATAATTTATGTTGTGTTTTAGAGATTTTTTTTTTCCTTGCAGTTTCTCATCATTTGGTACTTAGCCTGTAAAACAGGTTGATTTCATGACACTATGTTCTCCAGGGCTAGTTGTTTGTTTTATCTCTAAACAGACTCTCAATTACATTTTTATTATTTTTATTGTAAAGAAAAATATAATCCTGGCAGATAAATTAGCAAGTATTCGAGTACATAGATAAATGCTGTTTTCTGCTCTAGCAGGTAAAGTGAAGTAAGAGGATGGAGTCTCTACCGAACACTATTCGGGGTACCTCACAATCTGTAATTGCAATGCTTGGCCACATCCTTAGTTAACCAAAAGGAAGGTTTTGATTATTTACTGGTAGAGTCTGGAGATAATTTGATTTCATTACACAAGAATGTGGGATAAATTGTCTTTCTTCCTAAGGTATGAGGATCAACAAACATGGAAAGAATAGAGAGGAGAGAGTTGGAGTGTCAGGAATGGGGGAGAGAGACCGACTGACTAAATATAAAGACTCCAGTTATCGGCGATATTGGTCTGAGCTGAGAAAATAGTTAAGAAATACAGACCAGGAAAAATCTTTTGGGAGAAGCAATTGCATAACTACAGATGGAAGTTGCAGAAAATGTCTCTCTGTCTCTCTCTGTCTCTCTCTCTCTAAGTTTCATGGGTTTGTTTGTTTTAAAGACAGGACTAGAGCTATCTAATATTCAAAGTTAAGGTTTTTTGTTAAGAATGAGAATCCTCGATCTTCCCCAAATCCAGTTAAATCTATTTCATACTAGGATGCCTGGCATCAGGATGCTTTGAGGAAATAAATCAAAAGGTCTGTGTTTGCAATCTGTACTGATGTGGTGGAGAACAGAGTCAGCCCATGTAGAATAGTCAGGACATCTCTACTCTAAGGTATCTCTACAGAACACAAGTACAGAGCCAGGACTGAAGAGAAAATTGCAAGTTTCCAAGTGATTGGAAGGATTTCAATTCCCATGCATTGGGTTTTCTTAACGTGAGATCAATGAAAATTCGCTATAAATAAAATAAATTGATCAATAAAATCACTTCTTTTCTAACTTCTCTTTGTCCTTTGTGAATCAAAACCTGGTCATCTAAGGCTTTGTCAGCAGAATCTTCAGCTTGTCTATTTCTTAGTCCTTCTGCCATTCTATCCTGAAAGCACCTGAATACGAAGCAATCATCTCTCTCTTCCTTTCTCCTGACAACATAAATTATTTGCAGTGTCATCGACACTTGCTTAAGTTTTACCTGTTTCTCGACACCTCCCTTTTTCATTCCCTGTGGCTTCTCACAAGACTGTGTTTTCCATTTAGTGGAAGGGGTAATAAAAGAGGTTAGGGAAGTAATCATACAAACAAAATAAGTGACAAAATTAGAAGCACAGGGTGACATCCAAAATGCTGAGGATATGACTCAGAATTCTTGGGGCCGGCCCGGTGGCGCACTGGATAGTGCGCCGCTTGGGAAGCGCGGCGGCGCTCCCGCCCGAGGGTTCGGATCCCACATACAGACCGGTTCCCACTCACTGGCTGAGCGAGGTGCGGGAGCAGCACCGAGGGTTGCAATCCCGTTGCCGGTCCCCGGTCCGGTACGGGGGCAACACTGAGGGTTGCAATCCATTGCTGGACACGGAAAAAGATAAAAGACAAAAAAAAAAAAAAAAGAATTCTATAACATGCCCAAAAGTAGTGTAAAGGAAATGAAGATGTTTTCCTGCATACACAGTTGACTTTAGCATCCATATTACTTGACTAAAAAGAGTTACTAAAGAATATACTTCTTTTAATATTTTTTAATTTTATTTTTTAATTTTAATTTATCAATATACAATGTAGTTTATTTTTGTGACCCTTTATCTATTCCTCCTTTTCCTCCTTCTCTCTTTCCCCTCCCCCATCAACATCATATCTGTTCACTTAACAAGTTCAAAGAATTGTGATTGTTGTGTCTTCTTTTTTTTCCTCCTGTTTATTTGTTTGTATATTTATTTTTATTAGCTCTCATACTTTGACAGCAAGCAGAAAATCCAGAAATAAGTTGTGGAGAAAAAATGGCAAGCATAGAAGTTGATAGTATGCTAGTTAAGTCAACTATTGGCTGCATGAAAAGGTAATCATGCTTGTTTTTAATGGGAAAAATGAAAAGTGAGACTTTATATCACAGTAATGATAGTAGAAGACAGTGTGTTACATGTGTAATTAAAACATGCAAAACCTCCTATATCCAATAGTGTGGTTAGAAACTGACTTGTATTGAATTTGTTATTAAAGTTTATAAGTCAATTTACATCTTCAAAATTTAAGAGACAGGACAAAAATTAAATTGAAAGAAAAGATAATCAATGCAAAGATAAGAAAGGAGAAAGAGTTGGAGGGGCATGGAAGGCACACACACAGAAATCAAGTAAAAAAAATCCAAATGTATAAGTTATCAAGACATATATAAATGAATTAACTTAGGAGAGAGTATTAGGAGTATATATTTATAATCTAGCTTTATTGTGTCTATAGTATATACAGTCAAATACAAGTAGAGACAGAGATAGAAAAAAAAATAGAAAAAAAGAAAGAGAAAGATTAAAAATAAAGAAATACCAAAACATGTAACAAGGTATTGCTAATCAAAAAATGACATCTGGTGTCTGGTTTTGAAATATTAATGTCAGGCAAATAAAATTTAAGACAAAAATCAACCAAAGTAAAACATATAAAAAATAATGAATTTAGCATGGAGGAATCTAAATTGAGAATAAATAGTGGTAAATAATCAGATAACTTTTTAGAATAACAAATGCATAATTATAGTGGTTTAAGATGTTTAAAATAATACTCTATGAAGTAAGCCATGCCAGACAACTTAGCACACTTCATATTACACAATGTAATATGGAGTTCTGTGACTCTAAAACAATTGTAAATTAATAACAAAAATGTAGTATTAAAAAAATAAAAACATCTTTCAGGAAAAAGGTCATTCTTAAGTAATTCATGGCAGAAAAGACAGATTTGAATAAAAAAATTATCATTGAATAGTAATTGAATAAAATTACTACATATTAGAACATTGGAAACACAACTAAATTAGGATAGGACTGAAAATAAATGAAATAAGCATAGGAAAAAAGAAATAAAAAATATCCAAATCAGAAAGTAAGAAGTAAAATTATCTACAGATGACATGATCTTACATGCAGAAAACCCTGAAAACTCCAGAAGAAAAATTGTTAGAACTATTGAAAGAATTCAGCAAAATTTCAGAACTATAAAATCCACATACAAAAATCAGTTGTATTTTTACACATTAACAATGCACTATCCAAAAAAGGAAATTAATAAAATAATCTCATTTACAATAATATCAAAAAAGAGTAAAATACTTAGTAATAAACTTAACTATGGACACTGCAAAACACTGGTGAAAGAAATAAAAGAAGACACAAATAAATGGAGAGACCTCCCATGTTCACGGACTGGAAGACTTAATATGGTTAAAATGTTGTACTAGAAGAGATCTACATATTCAGTGCAATCACTATCAAAATCCTGAAGACATTTTTTTACAGAAATAGAAAAAAAAAAATCCTAAAATTTCTAAGCAACTTCAGAGAATACCAAATAGACAAGACTGTGTTGAAAAAGAAGAACAAAACTGAAAGCATCACACTCCTGATTTCAAAGCTATAGTGACTAAGGCAGTATTGTACTGGTAATAAACACTGACATATAGATCAAGAGAATGGAACAGAGAGACCAGAAATAATCCCATGCAAATACTGTCAGCTGATCTTTGTCAAGGGTGCCAAGAATACACAGTGTGGAAAGGACAGTCTTCTTATCAAATGATGTTGGGAAAACTAGATATTACATACAAAGGAATGAAATTGATTCTTTATCTTATACCATACACAAAAATTGACCCAAAACGGGTGACATACTTAAACTCAAGACATGAAACTGTAAAACTTCTAGAAGAAAACAGGGGAAGATCTTTATGAAATTGGTCTTGGCAATGATTTCTTGGATATGACACCGAAGGCATAGGAAGCAAAAGCAAAAATAGATAAGTAGGACTAATTAAAACAAAAAGTTCCTGCACAACAAAGGAAACAACAGAGTGAAAGGCAACCTACAGAATGAGAGAAAATATCTGCAAGCCATATATTTGATGAGGAGGTGATACCCAAAATATATCAAGGAACTTCCTTATCTCAATAGCAATAAAAGCAAATAGCCCAATTAAAAAATGGGAAAAGGATGTGAATAGACATTTCTCCAAAGAAGACATACAAACAGCCCGCAGCCATATGAAAAGAAGTTCAACATCATTAATAATCAGGAAATGCAAATCAAAATTACAGTGAGATACTACCTCACAACTGTAAAGATATCTATCTATTACCCCGTCCCCCAAAGGTAAATGTTGGCAAGGATGTGAAGAAATCGGAATCCTTGTATACTGTTGGTAGGAATGTAAAATGGTGCAGCCACTGTGGAAAACAGTATGAAGCTTCCTCAAAAACTTAGAAGTAATAATACCATGTGATCCAGCAATCCAACTTCTGGGTATTTATCCAAAAGAATTATAATCAGGATCTCAAAGAGATATTTGCACTCCCATGTTCGTTGCAGCATTATTCACAATAGCCAAGATAAGAACACAACCTAAATATCCATCAAGGGATGAATGGATAAAGAAAATGTGGCATATTTACAAAATGAAATATTATTCAGCCTTAGAGAAGAAGAAAGTTTTGCTACAAGCAACAATATTGCAAATATGACAAAAACTTGAGTACATTATGCCAAGTGAAATAAGTCAGCACTAGAGGAAAATACTGCATGATTTCTCTTATATGAGGTATCTAAAATAGTCACACAGAAGCAGAAAGTAGAATGGTGGTTACCAGTGGGGAGAAATGAGTCACTGCTATTCAAGGAGTATAAAGTTTCAGTTACGCAGGATGATTAACTTCTAGAGATCTGTTCTATAGTATTGTGCCTATAGTTAACAATACTGTACTTTACTATTAAACCTTTGTTAAGTGTTCTTATTTTGTTTAAAAAAAAAAAAAAAAAGGGCTGAGTGGTCACAGGGGCAACCCCAGCCCAAGTTTTAGGTCCTCACCGTAAAGCTTATGAGCAGGTGGGCTGGTGGCAAAGCACGAAGGGCTTCAGTCCATGCAGCATTTACCTGCTTTGGAAAAGACTGCAAGGCCTTAGATGAAGGGACCTAGAGCTTACTCGGGGCTGTTTTCCTGCCACAGAACCACATGTCACATATGAATCAGCACTTTAAGAATTTCCTGTTCAAATTTACTGTGAAATTTGCACAGAAAAAGGTTGTTTGGTTTGGTGTGTGAGCCCGTGGTCAGGCCCAGAGCGGGGCACTCACGGCTCCTTGTGCTGAGATACTGATTAGGAAACAAAAATCCCAATATTGCCTATTTTTATTATTCAGGTTAACCATTAATGAAGGTGGTGCAGGTGGGTGCTGGGGGTGGTTTGTTGAATTGAAAGAAGACTTTGGGGAAACTAGATCTGGTTATATATTTGGGAATCCTTGTCCCTATACCATGAGTTTCATGTCCGGATGAGGAGGAAATTGGGATTCAGGTTAAAATGTGGAGATTCTGTGGGTTTCTCTGCCCTCTGGGGAGATAGAGAACCTAGATGGAGGAGCTTTTCCGCTGGGCATGCCCAACACCCTCCGGGGCTGAGCATCCTGCTATGCCCCACAGCTGGAGAACGGTGGCTGAGAAAGGATGAGGTGTGATAGGTCGTTTACAGACAGTCACGTTCTGGCTTCCACGTGATCCCAGAGGCTGCCCCCTCAGCCCATAAGGCTCCTTTCCAAATGGAGGAGTTGGGTTGGGTTAAAAGGCAGGCCAGCCATCAGCCTAGAGATGCTCATGAGGCTCAAAAAGAGGCTGTGATAGATTCAATTTGTCCCTAAATCAGTAGGCTTCTTTTACATGTTGGTAAAAAGTGCAGTGATTCCCAGGGTGAGTTCCTCTCAAGGGGCCAATTCCGTATAGATGGATTCTTGATGTTTTGGTGTTCAGGAAAAGAACTTCACAGACACACATCAGGCTCAGAGGAATAGTCCTGGGTAATATGGACAACTCAGAAGCATAGAAGGATGAGAAGGGGTTGAAAACCCAGTTTTCTGAAAGTCCAGACTGGCTTCGAAAAGAGGAGGCATGTGCTTGCCATGAATTGCAGTGGCATTCAGAAGAAAGGGTCTGGCTAGTATGGGAGCTGTAGACCACCAGGCTGTGCTGGGATGGTGGGGGTCACACAGGCTCCAGGATGTGGGGGCAATGAAAGATGCATTTGCTAAGGCAGGTACCCCATAGATTCCCATGGGATGGAGTGGCCCTGGTCTCCTTGAACAGAATACTTAATTGATAGGGGCTGTTCTTGTTAAGAGAAGTCAAATTAATATGAGATATAAGAATTGCTTCTCCTATTTCTCCACCTCTCTCTTTATTGAAGTTGCTCCAAGTTTTTCAAAAGCAAATTGTTGGACAATAGATGCCTCTGAACAAGTAAAGAAAAAAAAGTTAGTGATATAAATCTTAATAATTAAAATATAAAATATACAGAAATATAAAAGAAAATAATGTAATATAAAATTAAGAATAAAAAAGTTAACAAAAGCTAATATTTCTTATTTCTATTAAAAGGTAGGCCAGTTTGTAAAAAAAAGTAAGAAAAGGGAATAATAATATCAAAATTAAAAGGCACATATTTATGTATTTATGTGTCAACATTTTATTTTTAAAAGGGATTTTTAAATTTCTGTGATTTAAAAAAAGATATTTAGAAACAGAAACCTCTACCTGCCTGATTTTGTGATGCTAGCAAAACTTCATATCTAAAGCAGACCACAAGTACACCAGAAATGACATTTACTTTTGTAGGAAAAAATGAGGGTATTTAATATTAAATTCATCAAACATTTGTTAGGCCTTTGTGAAAATAATTATAAAATATTGTAAAGCATGCCAGTGATTTACAAGTCAATATCATAAACATACCAACTCTTCCTGTATAGTCTACAAATTCAATACAATTCTAAACACAATTTCCCGTGGAATTTCTCATTATAATTTCATAAACTGATCATAAAATTAATACTAAAGAGTAAAGGGGAAGGGATAGCCAGGACAATTTTGATAGAACTTTTAAGATGAGAGAAATGTACTAAGATGCTAATGTAGCATAAATCTAGAATAATTACAAGAATATAGAATTGGCACAGGGATTTTAAAAGATGTATAAAATATAATTGAGGTTTTGTGAAAAATTAAGTAATCAGAAAAAACTGAAACCCTGATTACAAGAATACAAATTTTTACAAAGAATTTGTTGAATAAGGTAAGAATCTATAAAAATTGAAGATTTGCATATTGAATGGATCAAAAATTCCAGTTCTGAGTGTAGAGCCTAAAGATGTTCTGGAAATTGTGCACAAGGGGACGCCCAGAGACCTATCAGTTTTAAATAATATCAGCAAACTGCGTTCTTCCAAAACGTCCATCCATCAGCAGTAGAATGAATATCTTGTGCGTTATTAATAAATACTGCATAGCATTTATAGTAATTTATCTAGTCATTAATATAAATGCCGAAATCTTAATGTAAAGCAAAAAAAAAAAAATCATAGGCAGTATTACCATTTATGTTTAAAGAAATAAAAATAACACCATACATTTTTATGAGACTATACATTAGAGCTTGAAATATGAAAACATGGGAGAGAAGAATAAACACAAACTTCAAGAACATTACTGCCCTTGAGGACAGAAAAGGGTAAATGATGTCAAAGGCGACATTCAGGAAGCTCCATCTGCAATCATTTATTTCTAGTTTTAAAAGTATCTAAAAGTGATGTGGACAATAGACTCACAATATTGTGAAGGCTGAGGGATCCTACGATAGGCCGTCTGCAAACTGGAAGCTGGTAGCCTGGTTCGTCCAAGTCTGGAAGCTTCAGCACCAGTAAAGTCGAAAGGTATAATTCTCAGTCTGAGGCCCAACACCTGTGAGCCAGCGGTGCAAGTCCTGGTACCTAAAGCCTAACAGTCTCAAGTTTGGATGTACATAGACAAGAGAGAAGAGGGTATCCCAGTTCTAGCAGGTAGAGAGAGAGATTCACTTTTCCCTTCATTTCTCTCCAGGCCTCCAGCAGATTAGACCATGCCCACCCATACTAGGGCAGATCTTTCCCATCTAGTCCACTCAGGCCCACGTGCTAACCTTCTCTGGAAAAACCCTCATAGACACACCCTAAAAGATTGCTTTACCTGATTTCTAGATATTTTTTTAAAAATTTTAATCAAGTTGACATTTAAAATTAAGCATCATAGAAGGTGATCCTGGAGATGAGTTTTGATGCATTTTGACAAGTGGAGATGAGAGAAGAGCATTTGTATCTATGATGTGCTAGACCTCAAATCATCTACACTGAAAGAACTTTTAATAAACAATGTTATTCTATGACTCTGGCCCCACTATACAGATGCACTATCTTGTCTTTTATTGCATTGCATGTGTCATGTAGAATACTTGGCTGACAGAAAGCATTCAGTAAATATCCAATTAAATGAGTGCCAGCATTTTGAAGTGTTTCAGCACTAAGAAGCCAGAGTTAGAATATATACCCTGTATAGGAGCTCCAAAAAAGATTCTATAATTTTTATTACATTTTCTGAAGACATATTTATTGTGGTAAATACATTTTAAAATATTGAAATGTGTTAAATACATTTCCTGGCCAACCATCAAAAATAAATAAACAAATGCATTCACAATATTGTGTAACCATTACCATTATACCCAAAACTTTTTCATCTTCTCCAACAAAAACGTTGTTTATGATAACTCCCTCTTCTCCCACTCTCAGCCCCTGGTCACCTCTATTTTGCTTTCTGTTTCTATGAATATCCCTATTCTAGGTACAGCATATAAGTGGAATCACACAATATTTATTCTTTTGTGTCTGGCTTATTTTCCCAGGCATGTTTTCAAGGTCCATCATGTTGAAGAGTATATCAAAATTCCATTCTTTTTTATGGCCAAATAGTATTTCCTTGTAAGTATCTACTAATTTTTTTTTTAATCTATTCATCTGTTGATGGACTCGGGTTGTTTCCACCTTTTGTCTATTGTGAATAACGCTGCTATGAACATTGATGTGCAGGGGCCCGTTCAAGCTTTACTTTCAATTCTTTTGGATTTGTACTTAGAAGTGGAACTTCTGTGTCATATGGTAGTTCTATGTTTAACTTTTTAAGGAACAATTAAGGTGTTTCTCACAGTGGCAGTGCCATTTTACATTCCCACCAGCAATGCCCAAGGATTACAATTTGTGCTCAAGGGTGAACCAAATGTCAGACCCTTTGTCACTTTCCTGGCTATTTCAAAAGATTATGAGTTTACACTTACACTGTCTTGCAAAAGTGTTTGGTACACAACAGTATTTCTCTTTTCATCTTAACTCATACAATTCAGATCTCTTAAAATATGAAGTCCCTAACCTCTTTCTCTGCTTTCAACCTGCACAGTCCTAAAACCCTGATGCATTAAGAAATCAGAAGTGAATATACCTTGAACCCTACTTCTCTAATAGAGTTATAGTTCCACTGGTGTATTTCAATCAACAACATTAAAATGTTTTACAAAAACATCAGATTAAGTCCCACAAAATCCCCCAAAAGAAAAGGCATGACGTTTACTGAAATAATTTTTATTGAAATGAGACAAAGTTCAGGGCTTATGTCTACTAGACAAATAGTAAAAGTGTTAGGAAAAAAAGTATCACCAAGCTAATAAGCAGAAAGTTATTAATATAAAAATAATTTCATATATATTTAATGAACACCTCTGTGTGCTCTCTAGTAAGCTCAAACTCTGTTGTATAAAGATAAGACAAAGATAGGTCCCAGGAGAGCCTACAGTCTAACAAGAAAGTAAGGAACAGACAGAAAAACAGGATGAGGACACAAGGTGGGAAACTGATTCTGCCTGAAAAGTAGACTAGAGAATAATTGATTGTATTTTGAGTCTTGGGGCTAGAATACAAAAGGCCTTATAAGCCATGCAAAGAATTCATAATTTATCAAGAAGACAATTAGAATTATAATGCAGACTGTTTTTATTAAATCATATAGAGAACAGAACTTTAACTGTAATTGTTGCCCAGAATTGGATACATTGTCTGCAGCAAATTCAAGTCTTATTTGCTTAGTTATTCAGTCATATTCAATTGTACTAAAATTTTGGATAAAGCCTTTTGTCATTGCTGCCTTCTAAAGCTGATTCATCTTTTTTTCTAACAAGCACTCTTTCTTTATTGTTTTCACATAATCATTGATTTAAAGAACATTTATAGCATTTCAAAGAAGATTTAAGAATCTCCCAGAAGCTCTGTAATAAGAAAATACTTCCTTTGTTTTCATAGAAATTCACTTGTACACGTTGTTCTGTTGGTTCACTGTATGTGCTGAGCACGATTTCAGAATAACATTTGGTGTTCTCTAGTTGAAATATGCACCCACAAAGCAGAACAAATGCAAAGTGCTGCCCTCTGTTGAAAAATGTCTAGTGCACAAATCAGTTCTTGAAAGGTAGGTTAACATATTACACCTGTACCAATATGAGATGATTCAAAGAACTAAAAACATTGATAAGATTTATGAAAACTAGTAGCTTTCTTAGATTTGAATACAAAAAAGTCAAAGGAAAATACTACAATTTAAATCGTTCAAAAAGATAAAACTGTCTACATTGAATAAATAGCAAGCTGAAATAGAAAGGATGACAATGTATATGAAAAGAGGTTTCTCCACATGTAACAGATAAATGGGTAATTTCTATAATTTTAAGCAGCTTATATAAAGCAACAAGATGCCAAAAGATAAATAGAAAAATATTGCAGATACTTAGCAAAGGAGGACATAGAAATTATAATATATGTGTGACAAAATGTTAACATTCCTTAGCAATTTTAGACTTGACATATACATCTAAAATGTCTACACTCAATGCTGATGAGATAGTTATGAAACTATGCAATCTTTTGTGGCTGAACTTTATAAATTGGTATAAACCTATCATAACTCATTATAGCAATAAGCTGTAAGAGCCTGTGTTTCTACCTACAATATCCAATAACCCCATTCCTTGATATTTGATTTAAGGAAACAAGTCAAGAGCTCTGGGTAAGAAGAAGATCATTTATCAAAATATGAAAATTAAATTCATGTATTCTTTTTTATTGATTATGCATATTCACGGGGTACAAAGCTGAATGTCATCACCTGTGCCCAAGATGTGATAATCAAAGCAATACTATTAGCATGCCCATTGCCACAAATTACAATTAAAATTTTGAGAATAATATATATTCCCCAAAAATGTTCTTTAATGTTATGTGTACCAAAACGATGAAGTGGTTAAAGAAGAAAAATATTGTAGTAGGGTGAAAAATAACCCCCCAAAGATGTCCACATCCTAATCAGTTGAACCTATGAACATGTTATCTTACATGGCAAAGGTATTTTGCATAAGTAAATAAGGTTACAGACCTTAAGATAGGAAGATCATTTGCCTTCTCTGGGTGGGCCCAATCTAATCACATGAGCATTTCAAGTCAGAGAACTTTGTTCAACTGAAGTGAGACAGACACAGCAGCAGAAGCGCAGAAGCTATGCAGCAGATGAGGAAGTAAGAGAGATGCCCTGTGGGAGGAGGATTTCATATGGCATTGCTGGTTCTGAGATATAAAGGGCTCCCTGCAAGGACCAGAGAGAAATCTCTAGGAACTAAGGATGTCCTTCTGCCGCCCCCACTGGCTGTCAGCAAGGACGTGCAGGACTCAGGTCTACACCACAAGGTACTAAATTCAGCCAATAATCTGAATGAATTTGGAAGCACATTCTTCTGCGGCATCTCCAGTGATGAAAACAGTCCTGTCATCACCTTGATTTCAACCCCAAGAGACCCTGGGCTGATGAATCAGCCAATGCTGGACTTCTGACATACAGAACTGTGAGATGATAAATTTGCATGGTTTAGAGGCCTAGATTTGTGATGATTTGTCATGAAAATAATAGAAAATTAACTTATGTATGAAAATGTAGAAAATATGAAGTATCCCTATCAATGTGCTTAGTGAAAGGGGAGAATACTAATACACACACATGCACACACAAACACACATGTATACACACACAAACAAAAACATAACAATCAAAACAATACACAAAGCTATAAAAGAACCATTCTGTAACTAGATATAGTAAAGCAATTATAGAAAGAAGAAAAATGTGTTTAAGTTCTAGAACTAGGGTTATTTTAAATTTTTATTTGCAATAACTAATTCATGTATTATGTTGCATTGTTTCTTCATTATAAGTTTAAATAGTAGTACAAAATACAGGCTGCTAGGAAGGAAGGAAAGAAGGGAGGGAAGGAGGGAAGAAGGAAGGAATGAAGGAAAGAAGGAAAGAAAAGACCATAACAATATGTTGAACTTTCAGGAGAGGACAAAAAAGTAAGGATACTAGAGATGGTGGGTGGGAGGGAGGGGGTTTGGGAAGTGGTAGGTCAGGTAGAGGGCATAAAGAAATATCATGATTTGTACGAATGAATATGCTAATAATAAATTTTAAACAATAAAATAAAATAATACATATGATAAAAATATAAAAAGAAAGTCTTCTTTCCAAATGTTCCACACATTCTAATGAGAATGTGTATTATCTCTCTTCCCAAGACTGTATGTCCTTCTGTGGAGGAGCGTGAAGCAGCTCCACACAGGTATGGGTAAACTAACTTGTTTGTGTCCACCTTTCTAAATTTCCCAACTCTCCACAACTGCTGCCATGTGCTTCCCAATGCAAGTTTCACCTCATTTCCAGGTTTATGACCAACTGCTTTCTGATTCCACCCATGCAATGGATAATTTGGAACTGGTTTAGCCTTGAGGATAGTCATTTTTAGATCTTAGGGCTCAATTCTAGTGATTAGACTTGTGATGTTCTCCTTGAGCAGTACTATTTCCAAAACCAGTTCAAAAAATAAACAAATAAACTATTTCTTGCTTTTGTATGAATGCCCCAATATCTGAATTCCCATTCTCTCCCTTAATAGGTAGTTAGTCATACAAACAAAGGTGCTGAGCAATCATAGATAAGAAGAGTTTGATCGAGAGAGATTCTACTATGGCAAGTGTATGCACTGAGATTCTACAAGTCAAGGAAAGCAAGGAGTCCTGGAAGGGGATATGAGTTGAAGGACTAACATAAAGTAAAATAAAGAGAATAGAGAAATTAAATGAAGAAGCAGATTTGAAATAAGTTAGGGAGGTACGGGTCCATAGGGATAATATCCTTAGACACCAGATTTTGGAATCTTGTATTCATGGGCTTGTAGGCTCACTGTATGAAGTCAAGATAGTGTCAAGTTAAGCATCTGTCTCAATAACCTGCCAAGTATTCCAACTCCTCCAGTCTTGTGGCCAAGTCATTTGAGCCGTGCCAGATGAAAGTTCTGATCTCAATTGTTGGTCCCATGGCGAAACATTGTTGAGATCTCTTGTGTAGGGTCTATACTCCTGTGTCCTGGCCAGCTACAATGAAAGACAGAAAATTGTGTTTGAATCAAAGCAAGCAAAAGGCAGTAAGAAAGCCTGAGTAGTGTTCACCATGCTGCCAGCCTTTCTTCTGATCTGTGACTGTGTTACATATTTTCAACTCCCTTTTATTTTTACCAGTACAACACAGTACTCTCATCTTTCTTTCCCTCTCTGAATCTGTCGAAGTTTAAAAGTAAATGCCTCAGAAATTAGAGCAGGGAAAGATATTAAAAAAGCAAAGCAGCTTCCTTAGGGGACAGTTAGAGAAACCATTCTTCCCTATACGTGAGTGGGTCTGAGGAGGACTGTCAGGAGGGAACGGACTGAACAAAGGCTACCCAGGGGCTCCCATGTGTCCCTTGATCCTCAGCTAATGAATGAAAAGTTGGCAACAGTTTTTGATAGAATGACTTTGTCAGGGCCAGAAAGTACCCAAAGTTTCTGTACTTAGACATTTCAGGGAAAAAGAATAATACAGAAACTTCTGGGATTATAGCTACTGCTATTACCTTAGTCCATCCACTACCATTTTTGTCTGAGTGATATAATAGATTTCTAGCTGATTTACATAATTTCACTTCTGCCTTCTCCAATCTATTTCTATACAGTAAACAGAATAATCGATTAAAATGTAAATTAGATGATACCATTCCCTTAAAACATCCCACTTGCATTTAGAAAAAAAGTTAAAACTTTTTACCATGATCTGCAAGACCCTTTATTATGTGGCCCAGGATAGCACTCAGGCCTCATCTCTTATTATTTTATTTTTACCCACTGAGCTCCAGGCAATTATATCCCTATCACCCTGCATCCTCCATAATTCTTAATGTTATACTTTAAAATGCATATGAGTTTATTTCATTTGTTATCTAGTTATTGCTTGCTTTTGACTCCCTACCTTATCCTTCCCCATTAGTCAATTTCAAGCAAAACTTCTGAGAACAAAGTGCTGTATCCCAAGCACCTAGCCCAATGCGTAGAGAATATACGATGCTCAATAAATACTTGTTGATTGAAGGAAGTAGATTTAGAAAATATGAGGTTTAGAAAAGTCTCAGAGATCATTTGGATGCAGTAAAATAACCATAGATTGCAAAGTGCCAAGACCTGAATCATAACCCTAGCCTCACTTCTGGTATATTTATGAGCCCCATTTCCACTTTGGTAAAATAAAAACAATATTTTAAACTCAAAATTAGTAAATATAAATAATGAAGGTGAATTTATGGAAACTAGTATTGACTTTTTTTCTTTAAGTTTTAATGCATGTGCACAATAGATGTCTCTAAATGTTTGCTGTAAACTCATTATCATAACGTCTATTTCCATAATCTGTGTGAATATATCCATTTTAAAATCTGCATCTATCTGGTAAGTGTGTGAGTCGTTTAAGACAGACATGACAAATAATTGTTTTTAAGTTCTGTTTTAAGATCTACGTAAGTGTTTATATTCATTTAGATGTGGAGCATACAAAGACTATGAAAATGTGCTCTAAGATTACAGGGACCAGTTGGCCTCAGAAGGAAGGATCCTATGACTGAACAAGGGCCACTGTAGAAACATTGGGAAGCACATGCAGTTGCTCAGCAAATTCCTTATGTTAATATCACAAACTAATAAATTATTTGTCTAGTTGGCCAACAGCTTGATGAGTAAGTGTTTTTCTTGAACATAGTGATGAATATTTTGGATTTTGCTAAGATCTCATTTGGGACTCACTTCCTTCATGGAAAATGGTGCTTCAGAGAATATTCAGAACAGAAGAAAACGACTGTTGTTTTGACACTCACTTTGACTCAGGTGATTCCTATGTAAAATGAGAATAATAATGCCTGTTTTACCTCCTTGTTGTGGGAATAAAGTGGAGTAACATATGTGAGGGAGCATTGTAAACTAATAGAAGTTTTGTTTTTGTTTTTTTCCACCAAGAAATATAAGAATCTGTGACAATATATTTGCTAATTTAGAACTTCTATGATTAAAAGTAGTACTAATGGGATAAAGTATTCTCCCACATGTTGCAATTGCACATCACACAGCTCTGGAGTCTGAATATATTTAATGCTTTAACTACAAGAGGGGCCTCAACAAAGTGATACTCAGCTGATGCTTAGCAACAGAGCAGGGGTACCACCTTACAGATCAGATTGTTAACAAGCTACTAAGAAAAAGCCACTGAACTCCCCAAAATGCTCGGATTCTGAAAAGGCTGAGATTCTGCATAGGTAGGTGGGAAAACAGCTAGTGGGATTTTGATCATTGTTGTTAACTATATTCCTTCCATATCTTTAATTGTGTTATATTTTGTTGTTTCCCCTAGAGTCCCTTCTCCTACTGCTACAGCTATTTGACTCACCCAAAAAGCTTTGATAACCAAGAATGATACTAGCTCCTTTCTCACTTTTCTATAATTATCTTCCAACCAACGATAGAAAAAAGTCCACTTAAAGCTAATATCACATCTCCATTAATGAAAGAATGCCCAGTTGATTCCTCAGAGCACAAATTCCTTGAAATGGATTTGTTTGGAGATTAGACAGTGACTTTAGAGACGGGACAGTGACTGGTTACACAAATATACGATTAGCTGAAGTGAGGCAAGACTCACAGGGACCTCTGAAGAGCTGAAATGTACAGAACAATGTGGTTGTACAGGTTAGAGAGCTAGCAAGAGAGGAAATATGCTATAATGAGGTGCTGCAGGCATATGAAATAACCATCATTCAAAATGGTTCAACTCTGTATGAGCTGTAAGCAAAATAGGCTCTAACCTGAGAAGAGCTTTTGAGAGGAGACCAAAAAAATCAAAGCAAGCAACAACTCCATAAAATATGATCAGGAGTTTATTGATGGGTAACTTACATAAGGGAAGAATCAGGAGGGTGATGGCAGCTGCACCCCACTTGATTCTTCTCTTATATAAATTATCCATCAATAAACTCCTGGTAATATTTTCTGGAGTTGCTTGCTTTGCTTTTTTTGGTCTCAAAGTTCCTTCTCAGTTCAGAGCCTATTTTGCTTAGCTCCATCCTTATACAATGTCTTGAACCTCATAATATCCATATGTCAGAAGAGGAAAGGCCCTAAATCAGCATCTTCAAAAGGGGTTCCTTGGAAAAACGTGCTTTAAGAAATGCTATCTTGATAAGGGTATTGTAATAACTTTCATAATGAACTCTAGTCTTTGACCAGGTCGAAAAATCATTAAGTCCCATTAGCGAAGGAAAAAATCTGAGATATTCTGCAGTGAACTAGAGATAAGACAATCAACAAAAATTTCAAATTGGATTTCTTTGTTTAACCTGCTCAGATTGAGTGTTTGCCTAGCCTATTTAGACAGTGTCTTGTTTTGATATCTTATGAAACTAATGTTCTGACAAACACTTTGCAAAACTTTGCATTACTAGTCCAATTTATCTTTATGTTATTGTCTACCATGGGCACACCAATACCTGTTTTCAATGATTGGTTGGTCATCTCAAATTAAGAGCCTCATCTTCTCTAGAACAGTTTTGGCAACACCCTTGAGGGGGCGGGGTTATACCTTCCTCTGCACTCCTACTATACCCAATATGATATTTGACTGTAGCTCTCATAATAATTCATGACACAATATCTTTCCATTTATTAGTGATTGTGGCCTTACTCAATGTGGAATATACTACAAAGCATATGTACTTCACAGGGCCTGGTTTTCCAAAATCTTGAAGTTTCAAATATTGACCTTGTGGAGGACTGGAAATTTCCCTCAGGCTATAAGTCTCTGTTGCAAGATAAGGATTGTGGCACAGCAGGTTGCTGGCTCAAACACAGACTAGTTACTGATTGTTATGTAAAGATACTGATAAATTGCTATAGGAAGGAATGTTTGCTAAGATAAAACTGTTGTTGATAGGACCACTTAATTGCCTTACTGGAATGTCATCTGGCTTGTTTCACTGAAAGTTACCAGCCTATATTGTTAAACTATAGCCCCACCTTTGTTCTCTTCCTGTAACTTCCTGGTCTGGAAAATAAATGCAGGAAGAGATCCCCAATTCGGTGTTAATTTCCCAAGGAAGGAATGGCTCTCCCTTGAGCATCCCAAAGGGAGATTATCCACTTTGGGGCCTCTTACTGCTCAGAAGAGATGGGCTTTGAGTAATCCTTTGCATCTTCATCACCCAGGGGAAGTGGGGTGACAAATCCATGGGGGGCGAAGCAATGCAAAGCAACAAAATGGTGCCCCATGTGAGGAAGTTCTCCATGGATCGGAGACTGACCTGCCAAGCATTAGAGAGGAATAGGACATCCGTTCATCCCAGCAAGGGAGTCCCTAATAAGGGAAACACATCTCGGTAAGGGAATCACAGGTGGCTTTCAATTAGCGACTGCATGCCTACGGCAGGTCAAAGTTAGGCTTTTTCAACCCCAAAGATATTTTTTCATGTTCTTTACTTTTAAAATATGGATAGTTCATTAATGAAAGGGGAGACTGAACATACATTACAACTCCAATGTCTCCTTAAAGCAGCAGGCTGTAAGTAACTGAATGGCAGCCTATAAAACTGTTAGTGGATATTAAACAACCATGTCCTTGATACCTCAAGGAAGGGAGCCTTAACATAAAAATTTGAGAGCAAACTGGTGGCTGGTTAATTGTGCAATGGGTCTCATTAAGTCTTCCAACCTAACAACTAGGAATCTATGTCAAGTCACTCTGAGACCTATCCAGGACCTTAACAAAAAACTAAGACATGTTTATGTTACCAAAAAAGCATAAAACTTAATATTTGCCAGTGACTGAGAGAGCATTAAATTGGACAATCTAAAGTAAAAGAAGTGGACATTTCTTTACAATGTTGGTTGTGTGCAAGCATGTTCTTATCTGCACAATGCTTCCCTCCTCTCTTAAACTTTTAAGAGCAGTGTTTTTTTTTCTTAACTGCATGTGCTACTCTTTTTCTCTGAAGACTCTGGGATTTTATGAAGAAAAGCAGCCATGGCACCAACCAGACCCCTTTTGGGGTCTGCTCTTCTCCTAAAAACCTCAAGAGTCAAATGGTTACATCTCTGATCGGTGGCTCAGCTTTTGAGCTCAGTAAGCCTTTTGAGAAACAAAAACTAACCTAAAATCTAACTACATGGTCTCAAATTTTCTGGCATCTTAAACAGAAATCTAAATTCTCTTCTGGTCTCATCTATGTATTTCTTCACAAGATCCTAGGGTTGAATTCTATGCTATCTTCTTAAAGGAAGAAAATCTTCTCTGCATCTTCTTGAAAAGGCTTGCATACTTTGCTTTACAATGTAATTCTGTTATCTTGCTTTCTCTAAGGCAAGGTGAAGCCTCACCAATAAGTCTTTTGGAAAAAACAACATCTAAACCTGACTGTCTTTTTTACTAGTGAGCTTCTATTTACATCTTGAACAAAACCTATAAGATCTTTGTTTGTTCTTGTTGTTTATGTCTGCATATATGCATGTGTAACCTGCATGTTATGTCTATATGTTCATGTCTGTGTAATTGTTTTACGTGCAAGGTACCAAATTGGCTTATAATTAATGCGTGCTCATTAAATGAATAAATATTCCTTTCAATTTCACGTGACTTAAATCTTCTAAAGTTTTGATAAATATATTTTCAAAATTTGATTCAAACCTTTTACCTAAATTTGTCTCTAGGTCAATATGTCTCCTCATTATCTCAGCTCTGCCTCCTGGCCATGCTGGGAGAGAGAATATCTTTTAGACATAGATAGTGAATACTGCCCTCTGCCTCTCTGGATTCCACATGGCTCCAAATGCCACGTGGAAACCTGGGACCTGAAATGGCTAGTCAAAAAAACAAACAAACAAAAAAAACCCTGCCAAATATCGCATAAGCCTTAGTTAGCATTAACTGATAAGGGTATAATACACCAAGTTTTAGGCTGGGAAGCCATAAATATGTATTTGGTAAATTTAGCTAAAACTAAAACTGGGCTTTGTATAATTTGCTCTGACAAATGGACATCTATTTACTAACCTGAATGTATAAAAATGCTCTTATCAGCACACATTGCTGACTAGGTTTACTAATCAAACAGGATTACTAAAGGTCTTTTCACTTAACTGCTCTTGATGCAAACTTGTAAAAGGTTTTCTTTGTCCCTTAGATAACTGGTTTAAAAAACTTATTTCATGATAAGTTCTTGTTCTCTCTTCCTTTAAAACTCTTTGTCACTTTGGTTTTACTTTTTGTAATAATTTGTGATTTTATTCAACTAAGTGTTTTAAGCCTTTTTGTTATTTAACACAGCTTTTCAACGTGAAATTCTGAAACTATGAAATAACTTTGAGAAATTCCAAGGGCCAATACTGAGAAATTGCTATAGGAAGGGATGTTTGCTAAGATCAAACTGTTGTTGATAGGATCACTTAATTGCCTTACTGGAATGTCATCTGGCTTGTTTCACTGAAAGTTACCAGCCTATATTGTTAAACTATAACCCCATCTTTGTTCTCTTCCTGTAACTTCCTGGTCTGGAAAATAAATGCAGAGAGAGAACCCCAATTTGGTGTTAATTTCCCAAGGAAGGGTGGCTCTCGCTTGAGCATCCCAAAGGGAGATTATCCACTTTGGGGCCTCTCACTGCTCAGAAGAGATGGGCTTTGAGTAATCCTTTGCATCTTCATCACCCAGGGGAAGTGGGGTGACAAATCCGTGGGGGGCAAAACAACACAAAGCAACAACTCAATACATCTTTGTTTCCTTATTTTCAAGAATTGGTCTGGCTTTGAACAAGAGACTAAGGTGTTTTAATACATCAATGAGAAGTGTGTGTGTGTTACAAATAGAAAGCAGAAATTAAGGCATTTTTGTGAACTTCCTTTAACATTGCTTGTGTAGGTAGAGGCAGAGTGGGACATTTGCCAAAGAAGCCCAGCTCTTCTGTGCTTTAATGTGCGATTTGGGCTTGCTATTTATCCCTACTAAGAATCAGTTTCCCACCTGCGAAGTGAAATAATACATAGAGTTGTAAAAATTAACTAAGTAGCTTACATATTAAATTGCCCTTTATTATTTTTATTATCCTTATTATTTTCCAATTAGTTTTATAGAATAATTACACATTAAAGTATCTTTTCAGACTTTTTGTCTCATGTGAGTCAAGTAAATCAGGCTGGTCTTCTAAATATCCCACTAGTCCTAGCTTGCATTGATAACGCTTTTTCCTCATCCTTGGTTAGATTATTTCCCTCTAAAAGAACGATTCTCCTCCCATCTATCCCAATTTTACACGTGATTAAAAGTTTTAAAAATAGTGTCTTCCCCTACAACACACGCACACACACACACGGAAATATATTTATATTTTTATCATTTCACCTGTCTTTGTTCTATTCCCCAAGTCCAGATCAAAGCACCTTGAAGGCAGGGAGCATTTTTCCAACTTCTATGATATTCCCTGCAGAGCTTATCTGGATACAGAAGGAACCCTACACACATGCTATACTTTATTGATTCATTTTGGTGACATGTAAGACATTGATATAATCTGAATTATTTTCCCAGTTTGATCTCATCACATGACTAATGCTTCCAGATTCTAGGAACTATATGAACTCAAAGTATTACTATGTGTAACTGTGTATCTGTTTCATCGGATAACCACTTTAGAAAACATTTTGACAGTTTCCCAGTGTGAAGAAAAATGATTTTTGCTTAATTGATGAAGATTTCTCAGGTCCAGATTTTAGTCATTTAATGCACTTTCAGCTATTAGAAAGATATTATTACAATGTCTTAGCTATTGACTAATGCTTAATTATTCTCTTTCTGGAATAAATCATATTTTTAATGTAGATCAATTGTTGGCTTTCTTAGCAGAAAGTCCTTTAGTTTAGTAATATATCAATGGTTTGTTTTTATTTTCCATTTCTCCTTGTCTTATTTTAAATGGGAATCTTGCAATAGGTTTCACTTACAGAAATACATTCGGTATGTTTGTGCTTAACTAGAGTGTTGGGGAGAAATGGCCTATATGGTGAACTAAATGTAGCCAGATCAGCCTCCTTACCAAAAGTTAAAAGGTCAGTTTAAATATATGTTTTATTTATGTATAATTTTTATATAGTATGTACATTTATATTTTACTTATATAATTTTATATATTTATATAATGTGTGTTTTATTCATTTGGTAAACCCAAATATGCAGAAGTCTCATTAAAATCAACTTTCATTCAATGTATCATAAAACAAATAATCTCATTATTTTGTGTACATGGATTTATCAAAATCATAGATGTTTCTGTAACAGAAAGTTGAAGTGATTTTGGGCAAAATAAATATACAATAATAACCAAAACTAAATATTCTGTAAGATAATTTCTTTTCAAATAGTCCATGTATCTAGGATTTTTTAAAATGTGCATTTAGACCTTCAAGAAAGAAGATAAATTTCATCTAGTTCAGCAGGTTTCTAACAATGTATAATGCAAGTGACAACAATCCTGCTTTCAGTGGAGTGCTGCAGCCAACTGTGTGCATCTTTTTCCAAATCTGCAATCAGTGATATCTAGTTGGTGTCTTGAATTAGCCTTGGTAGGAGCATTTACACCATGCTGGAAATCAGGACTTTATTGCCTACAAAGATCCACATGCAGAAATACGGAAGCATAAAAGACTGAAATGTCCCCAATCCATGATGTTTACCTTCTAGTGGAGGAGCTAGGTCTTAAATAAGTCATTCAAATAAAACGTATCACTAATTTATAATAATATATATAAAGAAAAAGCATATAGTACAATTGGAAATTATTACAGTGTTGATTTTATTAATAATAATGATATTATTATTACAGGTTTATTATGGGGAGGTTGTATTATGACAGAATATTCTAAGGAAGTGCAGTTAACACTAAGACTACAGTGATGAATAAGAGATAGTTTGATGAATCCTGGGCTCAGGGAGATTTTCTGCCATAGGAAGTGAGGCAGGACAGAATAGAGACACACCCCAGGGAGACTGCTCATAAATATTCAGACTGGATCAACCAGCACCTGCACAGTAGGGGAAACAAAAGTGCAGATGACCACCATTACGACCGTCAACCCATGAAAGAAAGGACAGGGTTAAAGGGTAGTGACTCCACTGCACGTGACTAGAAATTTCAGAAACTCAGGGACGCATGACAGGAAGTTAGTGCAACCTCACACTAGCCTATTAGGCCTTAATTACCCTAGATCCACACCAACAGATGAATATTCTTCCCCTTAGTTAGGATAGAGAAACACCCCCATCCCAGAACAACGTATAAAAACCCTCCCTTTAAGAATGCAGGGGTTCCATATCTTGGCTATTGTGAACAGAGCTGCGATGAACATGGGAGTGCAGATATCCCTTCGACATGATGATTTCCATTCCTTTAGGTATATACCCAGAAGTGGGATTCCTGGACTGTATGAAAGATCTATCTGTACTTTGAGAAACTTCCATACTGTTTTCCATAGTGGTTGTACTAATTTACAGTCCTGCCAACAGTGTAGGAGTGTTCTCTTCTCTCTATGTCATCACCAGCATTTGTTATTCTTTGTATTTTTAATTATAGCTAGTCTAATTGGGGTGAGATGATATCTCAATGTGGTTTTAATTTGCATTTCCCTGATGACTAGTGATGTTGAGCATTTTTTCATGTACCTGTTGGCCATTTGTATGTCTTCCTTTGAAAAATATCTATTCAGTTCCTTTGTCCATTTTTTAATGGGGATGTTTGTTTTTTTACAGTGTAATTGCTTGATTTCCTTGTTTATTATGGATATTAATCCCTTGTCGGATGCATAGTTAGCAAAAATTTTCTCCCACTCTATGGGTTGTTGTTTTACTTTGTTGATTGTTTTCTTTGCTGTGCAGAAACTTTTTAGTTTGATATAGTACCATTTGTTTATTTTTTTCTTTTGTTGCTTATGTTTTTGGGCTCATGTTCACCAACCTAAATATCCATTGATGGACGATTGGATAAGGAAAATGTGGTATATGTACACCATGGAATACTATTCTGCCATAAAAAAGAATGAAATTGTCCCATTTTCAATAACATGAATGAGCTTGGAGAAACTTATGTTGAGTAAACTAAGCAAAGCACAGAAGGATAAATACCATATGTGCTCACTCGTAAGTGGGAGCTAGGAGAGAAAGAAGGAAGGAAAGAAAGACCACAGTGGTGTGTTGGAATTGCAGAGAGAGAGAACATACCTATGAATATAAAGTGGAGTGGGGGAAAGGGGATGGGGAGGGAGGTCATGGATAATTGAGTGGGGGACACAGGGTATAATCACAATTTGTGGTAATGGGCATGCTGCCAGTATGGATCTGGCCATCACATGTTAGGCACTAGTAGTGACAATTTGCTTTGTACACCATGAATATTCAAAACCAATTAAAAAAAAAAACTATTAAAACTATTGTTAAAAAGAAAAGAATCTGGAGGGTGTGTGTATTTTTCCCTTACAGGGACTCCTGTGCACTATTTCAGCGTGTACGTTTGCTTTGCCATAAAGCCCTATTATGTTGCATATCTCTGTCCCTCTCTTCCTTTCCTTTTGCCAGTCCAGTGAAAGATTTTTCCTTCACAGATAGACCAAGAATCTGGAACTGCCACTCAGAAACAGAAGGGCATGTGGAAAGATGCCGGAGTAGGAAAGAACATTGAGCCTCTAAGGGACTGAGAAAAAAAACAATAGAAAAGAAAAAGGGTGGTTGTGAGATAATAAAAGACCAAGGCAAGCAAGGTAGCTTTGGCTATGATTTTTATTTCCTTTAGTGATATACAATGGCAACTACTGAAGAATTTTTAAGCAGGGTATGGAGAAAATCATACTTGAATTTTAAAGAGATTTTATTCGTTGCTGGTGCAAGTGGCAGGAAACTAAGTTCAGAAGCTGTTATAGTTACAGCAGTAATTCAAGAAGGAAATAATAATTTACAGTTGCTGGTGAGGTGAGAGAAAATAAAATGTGTACATTTGAGATATGTTTTAGGAGTTTAATTTACAAAAACCAGTGCTTAATTCGATAGTAGGGGTGAAGTAAAGGATCAAGGATGACCCTTAGGTTTCTAGCTTGAAAACTTGGATAAACAGTGTGAGGTACTATTTACTGAGCTAAGAAAGAGTGAAAGATTTACACTCTTAGATGGATCCATGAAATGGCTGTATTATGATCATGTTGAGTGTGATGTCCATGTGATACACGTTTAAGAAAGTAGGTGGGCAAATGGGTACTCATTTGAGTTCAAGAAATTGCTTTTTTTTAAAGAGGTGTATATTTGAGACTCAGTGTTGTAAATATCATATTTTCAGCTATGTAAATGCATACAATCATCCAGGGAAAGCGTATAGTGACAGAAGAGAAGAACTTCTAGAACTGAGCTCTCAGAGAATCCAATGCACAGGAAAGAAAACACAAAGAGGAAATGTTTTGAGGATGAAGAAATGCCCAATGGTCAAAAGATGGTGAGAAGTCAGGTGAGATGATATCTAAGTTATCTGATCAAACTGAAAAGTTAAGACAAAGATAGAGTAAATATCTGTGCTCAGTATCTTCTAGTATTCTCCTTACAGTGTGTGGGGGGGGGCATAGGGATGAATTTATATTTATTTTACTCTAGTGAATATATCAATAAACCATAAATCATAAAATCAGATGGATAAGGATACATAAGAAGATTATTATAAGCAAATGCAGTCAGTTCTACCAAAGTGGGGGGGTTAACACATATGGAACCTTATTATGTGACAGGTTCTTTGGATAAGTAATCAAAATCAAACTTCAAAATATCACTACATACATAGATATTATTCCCATTTTATAGTTGATGACAATGATATTCAGGAGAGTGAGGTAGGTTGGCCAAGGTCACATAACTAGTAGGTGACCTAAAGTATTTTTTTTCTATTCCTTACCCTAAGACTCGAGAAAGAGGGAAACTATAGAGGAGGATAAAAGGAAGTAAAAACATGTGCAAATGAATGGAGATATGAAATTAATTGGCATAATCTGTGAAAAGTGAGTAGTTCTATGTGACTGTGGAGTGGTGGTGAAAGGTAGGGTGAGAAACAGAAGACCTAGAATGATAGACTGAAAAACTATTAATTAAACCCAAATTCTGACATGTGTGAAAAGATGTTCTGGAGTCTCCTAGAGTTATGACTCTATCTAAAGAAATATAATCCATCAAGTACTTATCTGCAGTCTGTACTCTGTGCAGCATGTGTCTTCTGTAGGCCTGTGTTATTTCCATAAGGCTGTAAATGCCACAAAGGGAGCGATTAGAATTTACTCAAATAGGAATTTTTTTTTGTCACATATAAGCCTCAAAAAATGTTTGCTGAATGAATTAATAAAAAAGTATTTATTGCATACCATTGGGTAATGTGGGTAGAGGAGTTATAGATCCTTTTCCAGTAATGGCAGTATGAGTAATTTGAATCAACTATTTCTCATTGAGAATAATTAGAAATTACTATGGTATGGCTATGCATACGTACAGCCTCCGTTGGTTCTTATCATGTTGTCTTATCACTTCATGTACCTGGTTATGTTTTACCATATGCTGAAGATCACATTTGAAAATGATTTTCTAGAAATAATTTCAGGGCTAGCATGATATAATTTTCCTCCAAAAATGGCATTTTTGAAATTTTGTATGTCATGTATCTGGGAGAACTAGTAATACAGTATCACTGTTAGTGTGTGTGTGTGTATTGTGTGTATACACACACACACACACACACACATATATATTTATATATATGGAAACTGTAAACTGTGGAGTAATATCTTAACTGGTCTGAAACAATTTTCTACCTAAAAGTCTATTAAGCAGACTCTACCCTTCAAAAATAAAGATTAATTAAATAAATTTTTTGTAAGAAAAATATAAGAGAATTAGCACCAGCAGATTCTTTTGTAAAAACGTACTGAAGAGTTTTCTTGGGCAGAAAAATTAAATGATACCAAGTATACAATTTGAAATGCAGAAAGGAATATAGTGTAAATAAAATGGTAACTCTATTGTATTGACCTTAAAAACAAGAATAAATATTTTTGTAGTTTAAAATGCATACAGAATTAAAATACATGACAATGAAATGTATATATCAAGAAGGGGCTAAATGGCATTAAAGGATTTTAAGTTCTTTAATATTGTCTAGGTAAAAGTAACTAACTTGATAAGAAACAAAGAATGTGGAAACTGTCAGAATAACTACTGAAAGATTAGTAAATGATTCTTTATCTTATAAACAAGGAGAGAAAAAATGACAATAATAAAAATAATTTAAAGGAAAGAGAAAAAAGAAAAAAAATAGGCAGAAAAAATAAAAAGTATGTTAAAATATGACTTAAGCATATCAATAATCACAATAAATATAAAAGCCTACATACCTGTTCTAATTTAAAGATAAAAATTACCAAATTGATTTTTAAAATAAACCATATGCTGTTTAAAAAGACATATATATGGGCTGATTCCAGCTCTTGGCTATTGTGAAGAGTGCTGCAATGAACATTGGGGTACAGGTATACCTTCGACTTGATGATTTCCATTCCTTTGGATATATTCCCAGCAGTGGGATAGCTGGGTCGTATGGTAGATCTATCTTCAGCTGTTTGAGGAACCTCCAAACCATTTTCCATAGGGGTTGCAACATTTTGCATTCCCACCAACAATGTAAGAGAACTCAAGTATGGAGTTTTTGCACCTTGGTTTTTGATTTTCTAGAAAATAATATTTACTGCTGAATTTTTGTCTTTTAGAAAAGGTGTGGATATAAAGTGTGCTTTGAGAAGGGGATGTCTACAATGTGGTTTCTCTAAGCATAGCTCCATATCTCACATTCACACCCACAGAGTCACACCAGGAGAGTCACTAACTCTCTGAGAAGGTTCTATTTAAAATGCACTGCATTACCATTCTGAATTCATTCTTAATGGGAGAATATTTAAGAATGAATTACTTTCTTGTCTCTTTGGATTGTGAAATCTTGGAAAAACAGATTTTTCCATGCTCTTATTAAGATCATTATGGAACTAGACTCTAGTCAAAAATGAAAAGTAATAGTTGAATTAATATGATTGAGAAAAACAAATTCACATACAGAAATGTCATCATGTGGTCAGTGTTATCTCACTCGGCTTTGATTCTCTGTGTAGTACTAATTACTAACATGTATTTATAAAGATCTATTTTTTATTTGTTCTTTGTGTACCCCACTAGATAACTTCTTTGTTATTTGTTGAATACATAAATTAATATAATCTTAGGGGACTTAGGAAGCATAACATTAAAAAGACATATATAAAAGATAAATACATACAAGGTT
The DNA here is from genome assembly GCF_000696425.1 of Galeopterus variegatus. NCBI lineage: Eukaryota > Metazoa > Chordata > Mammalia > Dermoptera > Cynocephalidae > Galeopterus > Galeopterus variegatus. The sequence continues at coordinate 84,829 of NW_007730011.1, forward strand.
TAAAGGAAAAGGATGGATAAGGATATACCAAGATATACAAACAAAAGAAGGGCAGTGTAATCCTATTATTATTGGATAAAGTAGACATTAAAGGAAAAAGCCCTAGAAGAGATGGATAAGATCATTGACTAAGTATAATCATGGGATGTTTTCAATATTTCTAAAAATATCCAAAACTTGATAACCATAAAATCCATTTAAAAATATATATCAACAAGTTTTCACTTTTTCTCCTTGAAATTGTTTCATTATTCTATTTCTTCTTCAGAATTTTATCCCAATGTAATAATTTTCTATACTTGAATGTCTTCATCTTTTATGGGTTGCCCTGTCAAACTTCTACAACAGAAGTGTATAGTCAAATACATCCAATTTCCTGAAAAAAATTATGATTTAAAAAAGTATTTTAGACTGTATTATAGTTAACAATGATTAGCAATACACAATTAAGCCAAATTACATAAATTCCGGTAACTAGTAACATTTATGTTTAAATTTTATTGGAAATGTATTTTGTGTTAATATGGTGGGCGAATTACAGAGTTTTGGCTAAAGGAGACTCCAATACTTTAAAATTTTTATGTATTGGTATCCTAGAGGTTTTTGTTTTTGTCTGTCTTTTTTTGCCATTTCTGGGCCAAGTACTACAGTAAGCTGTAGATGTCTCAGTGTTACAGTGTTATCTACTTTTTTTTTTTTTTTTTTTCAGTCTGAGAGGAGGGCAATTGCAAAGAGGAAGTTGGAGAAAGAGAACCACAGGTAAGTAAGTTCTCAAGCAGATCAACTGAGGACCTGGAAATCAAGTTCCTTGAAATACTGCAGCATATCACCAGCATGCGTGTGTCCAGGTTGAGACCGCCAATCTAGACCGGTTTATCTGATATATAAATGCCTTCTTACACATCCTTAACAGAGAAGTCAGTGGTTACCTTTATTCCCAGTATCCTTTCTACTGGACTGTTAAGAGTCTGCATGAGAACTGAAGTCTTATTCAACCTGGAGCACAGGAATAATATTAAACTGATACATTGAATAAACTCAGTAAACATAGTACTGGATTAGTATAGGGGATTCGCAACAACCACAGGTGTAAAAATTATATATTTCATTTAAAAGAAGTTGCATATAAAATGGTAAAACTAATACCTTGTGCAAAAACATATTAATTTTTTTTTTTTTAATTTCCAACAACACTTGGTGTTGAGTAGGAGTGTGTCAGTCTCTGCAGCACCAGGAAAGAGCCAAAAAGGGGAGGAAGGAAACAAAACAAACAGCAGATGGAGATTGAGGCCAGCCACCCACTCTCCCTACAGGCCCTTTGGAAATCAGCAAATCCAGCTTAGATGCCATGTTCTGGGAGTGCTTCTGCTGCTTTAGGGATATATCCCTGGTTGAGTGAACCCTTCCCAGAGCTATACTAGAAGAAAAGAACAGAGAAAGATAGAATGAGTTATGGAACTTGGTTCTCGAAATATTATTTAGCCATACTTCCATCTCCCCTTTGGTTTCCTATATCCAAGGTTTGCCTCATTTATCTAATTTCCTAATTGCTCTGTCATTCAGTTTGGTGAATCCCACATCTCTTTCGGCTCTCTATTCTTTTATTTACTTAATGACTATGACTTATCTCCCCTTTTGGAAAATCTCACCTTTCTTTCCCACAGAAATAACAGGTCTTCTGGGATCCTTCTCTCTGAATAGGGTTGATTGGCGCATCGCAAGCCCACCCTCCACTGAATCTATCCTAGGAAGCTAGATTAGATCACTAAGGAAATGCGGCCCTGCCAGGAAAGTTAAATATTTCATCGATGGAGGGACCTTTCTGTGAACACCCCAACCTTTTGTCTTTTCTTTTTTTTTGTCTGTAGGTGTTAGTTTCCTGAACTTGCTTAGATGACTGAAGTAAAATGAAGGTCAAGTTCATTGTAGTAGTACCATTACATAAAGACTGCTGAATTTTTATGATGGGCTAATCACTAAATCAACCTTATTCTTTTTGAGATAGATTGACTCTTTCACAAATACCTATTTGTCTCCCTGTGTTACTATTTTCATTTTCACTGGCTTCAAAGTAAACAGTTCCATTGTCACAAAATTAATGAGTTCTAACTGGATTCAGGTTTAGATGTTTTTCTCCTTTCATCTTGCATACTCAAGCAACCAAGATGAAATTCTGCTTTAGTTCACTTAGTAAATGTATTTTCTTTGATCAGTCTCTTTCCCTTGTGTTTTCACACCCTGAGGTTTCATATAACAGACATGTATTGAGCCCAATTAATGCATTTTGTTTGAGCTTAACTCAAAAACAAAAAATTAAGTAGCTTTGCTTTGGTGCCTAAGTTCCTGCTATGTGCCAGGAGTTTCATATTTTTTGTAATAGCTACAATAATGCTGTAAGCTGCACACCATTTTCTACATTTTACAGATATTGCAACTGAGGCTTAGAAAAGTTAAATACTTGAGCAAAGAAGGTCCAATTGCTGGTAAGTGAAAGAGCTCATGCTTTGAATTTTGTCTGTATCCATAGAAAAAGCTCAATCCTTTCTTACTAAAGTACAATGATCTTATATTTATGCTCCACCCAAATTTTCTTTAATTTATTTATTCATTCAGCACACATTTATTAAATACCTCTTTGATTAATGGTAAATACATACAATTACTAAAGTAAATTAAAAAAATCATAAAGAAATATATATTCATTCCTCTCCTTTCAATTTGACTCAGGTCATCATGGTAAGAAACCTTCTTGGTTCTATTAAAAATGTAAGTCTGTTAACACTGATATTACCACTTAGAACAATTCATTATATATAGTAGTAGCTTAGTATAACTATTTTATTAAAACTACTTTATTAAAGAGTGATTTTTTTCATGTACTTCAAGTGATGATTCCTGAACAATTTGATCAATAACATTTTAAAAAATGATAAAACTATAATATTATCTTTATTACTGGAAAAGTTGGAAGGCTCAACTTTAGGTCATGACTCTGGATGGTGAAGTCTGCACATTGGGGAAGAGCGCCTGGAAAATCCACAGAACCTTTTTCCTTAGGGACAGCTCACTCCCAAACAAGGGAAAATGAGAGAGCCATGCCCCTTCAGTGAGTGTGCGCTTACGGTATAAAATCTCCCTTCAGGGAACTAAAAAAAGGCATTCTCACCCAGAAATTGATGAAGTTGAGCAGAGGGGTCAACTGCTTCAGCTCTCAAGCTCATTAGTGCAAGGGGAAGAATTCTTTACCTGCTCATGCAACCCATCAAAGGGTCTATTCACCATTTACAGTGTAGAGTGAATGTGGGATACAAGTCAATATTACTTGCTGAGATTTCCCCCAAAAATGTGACTTTCAACATAAGATAAATAACTCGGCTATTTCTGCCTCCTCTTTCAAAGGTTGGAGATTCTGCTTCTCTCATCGCTCCACCATCATTATCTATACCTTCAATAAAAAAATCTGGTCTCCTGGTGTTGTGAATTTGGTATTTAGGTATTTATTATGCATCAAGTAAATGATAAATATGGTATTGCAGAACTCAAATCTTTCTGAATAAGAGAGGAATGATAGACTAACAGGAAAAGATAAAGACATTTCTGCTCTTTATTATTTTTATTCTTAGTAACAAAGAGACATACATACACTAACCCCTTAATTAACTGTCCTGCCAGGTATGAAAAGAGACTGACACATAGAGGTGACACAGAATATCCTCAACCTGATTCAAATCACTCTATTATGATCATGGACATGCTTCCAGACAAAATGATGTTTTATTAGGCACTGGATTTCTGGAGGAAATTCCTAGGAATTAAGGTTCCATATTGAACTCTTTTCTTTCTTTTTTTTTTTTTAAGCCACATCAAATATTTTATCGTGTCTTCCAAACTCTCCATACAAGTGATAATTTATTATTTGATAACTATATGTACCTCTATACCAAGCAATACCAGTCAAGAACTAAAATACATGGTTCCATTTGGCTCTCAACACAAGAGGGTTTTGGTAAACTAAAGTATGGTCAAAGGAAAAGCCCTAGGATGATTTGCAGACTAAAAGCATGCAGAAGGGAACAAACTTATGAAATTTTATTATGTAAGCGTTAGAAAAAAATGATGAATCATGCACAAATATTTTACAGTATTTGAATATGACCAGACACATGTCTGTGCATATTCTTTTCTCTGTTAGAATATCGTTCTCCACCTTTTCCCTGTGATCTTTAATTCCTAACAGAGTATGAAGCTCACTTTTGTATCCTTCATTAACTGTCTGTAGTTTAGTTAGGTACCATTTATTTTTCTATCTTATTACCCTATACATACCTCTATATAGTACTTAGTTCATTGTATTTTAATGATTGATGCTCATATCTGTCTCTCATTAGACCATTTAGAATATAGAATGCATAATGTATATTTTTACAATTGAATTGGCACTTAGTAACTGTTTACCCACTTGTCTTATATTGAATCAAAATGTGTTTTCTTGTTGTTTCTATCCAATGTTGTCAAAGTTCACACAAAATAAATTTAAACTTTTTCCCCATATTGAACCCTTGATGTCACCTAGCAGGAGAGACTGTGAGTGACATAAGTACTACATCTGGGCAAACATACACTTTTAGCAATAGTTTAAGTTTTTGGAGTTTTATTTTTTCCTAGAAAGAAAGATAAAAGAATTTTCTGAATTAGGAAAGAGATGAGAATGTAGGTGTACCCTGAGAGAAAAAAAAATAATTTTTCAGAAATCATAAAGCTCTGAAATTCAGTATTTATTGTTTCCATCAATCTCCCTAGGAACTTTCCTTCTTCATTCTAAAATGATAACATTGTACCACACATTTTTCAGGAAAAATAATGCAAAATTCATGGAATAGTAAAATAGTTTATGGAAAAGATGATATTTATTTATTGCTTTGGGAAATATATTTTATTTAAGTTATGTAAATTTATGTCTTTATTTATTAAATATTGTACTTAGACATGAGGATATCTTCAGTGAAACTTGAACTTTCACTTAAGTAATTGGCAGCAGAGATGGCTTCAACCACACAATACCTATCTCTCGTGTAGTGGAAAAATTATTGAATTGAAAACTTGAATTCCAGTTTTGCCTTGACCATTTACTAGTTACTTGCCTTGAAAAGGCCTTTTAGGGCCGGCCCGGTGGTGCACTGCTACAGTGCGCTGCTTGGGAGTGCGGCGGCGCTCCCGCCGAGGGTTCGGATCCCACATACAGACCGGTTCCCGCTCACTGGCTGAGCGAGGTGCAGCCGCGACATGATCCCACATACAGACCGGTTCCCACTCACTGGCTGAGCGAGGTGCAGCCGCGACACCGAGGGTTGCGATCCCGATGCCGGTCCTGGTCCGGTATGGGCACGACACTGAGGGTTGCGATCCGTTGCCGGACACAGAAAAAAAAAAAAAAAAAAAAAAAGAAAAGGCCTTTTAACATCTCTGAGACTCAGTTTACTCCAACCACTGTGATTATAAACTTTACTTATATAGGCTTGTGGTATGTATTAAGCACAATAATGTTATAAGTACAAAGAGTTTCCCCAGATGTAGCAAATATGAGTTTACTTGCAATTTGTTTTAAATTATACCATTAAGAGGCTCATTTCTAATATTTCTTTGCCTGGAACAAGAGCACAAATGGAGGATAACATGTCTAAATAATTAAGTTTATAACCAAGCTATCAGATGTTAAATAAAGCATATGTTTTGACAAATATAACTTAAAAACAATAAAATCAAATATGTATGTATAATGTTATGATTCTTATATGACTACACACTGACTCAATATCAGGGACAACTGAATTTAATAATTATTGCACTTGCTCTGACATTCTTTGGGGGGTAATGTGTTTGGATTAGTAACATAATTTTGTTATAATAAAAATTTCATGTAATTTTTGTTATATTGGGAGTGATAAAATAAAGAATTTAAAACATAAGCTATCAAAGATTACTAGGGTCATCCCAAAAGGACTAAGAAGCCAACTTGAAAAGACTCCCACTAGCCAAATATGGGAAATTATAAGCATCACTAAGAATAATAACTGCAATGGATGAAAACATATTAAAAATAAATTCATGAATTAAAATGATTCTAACAATTATGATTTTGGAAGATTCTAGGTAGTCAAATCATTGTTTGAAAACTAGTAAATAAAGGGAAAGAATTACCATCTATCCTGCCATTAATCCTGCCTTGCCTATTTAGGAAATGCACTAGGGGTTAATCCAATAGTAGATGAGAGGAAGTTTCTCTGAACAGATGTATTAAATGAAGAAAGAATGACAGAATTAGAATATTGCCATTTTACAGCCTCTAATGAACTAAGATGTCCAGATTTTGAACATCCAGGGCAGCTAATACCACAAGTAGAATGACTGCCAGTGTGAATGTGCCTCTGGAAGGAAAAACATAGAATTACCTATGAAGAATTCTTGCAAACAGTCAAAGGAAAAAAAAAAAAATTGAATCTGATCAAGCCTTTAGTTAGATCCAACCACTTATTTACAAGAAATGAAAAGAGCAGAGAGATTTGTCAAACTATACCACTGTGATGTAATCAACAAAATCTAGAACTGTGCTGTCCAAAGTAGTGGCCAGTACTAGCTGCATATAGCAACTTAAATAATGCATGTTTAACATTTTAAAAATCCCAAAACAATTTAGTTACTTGGTCACACTTTTCACATTTCCTGCAAGCACTGAATAGACATATGTGGCCAGTGGCTGCCATATTGAACAGGCCAGAATATTTCTATCATGCAGAAAGTTCTACTGGACAGTGCTAATTTAAACTGCAAGACACATAACCAGTTTCTGCAACAATGAATAAGTGAAGAAAGAGAGAGAGTGAGGGCAAGAGCAAGTAAGAGAGAGAAACAAATTCATAAAGACTTATAAGATGCATCGATGAATTGTGATGTGTGAAACTTATTGGGATTCCAATTCAAAAGAAACGTAAAACAAACAAATAAGTTATAACACTGATGAAGCCATTGGAATTTTTAAAACTGATTGGATATTACATGATATTAAGTAACTATTATTAATAAGTTTTAGATGTTGTAATAATGCTAAAAATAATTCTTATCCTTTACTGTTCCAAACTGAAATTAATGTATAAAATGATACTGTTTGAATTTTTGTCAGAATAACATAGGTGAGTGGATAATGGTGTTGACAGGGAAGGATTGATTGTGATGAGTACATGGGAGTCATAACACTTTTTTCTCCGTAGAAAACTAAAAAAGAATAAAATACAATGTGTTTGTCTCAACATTTGCAAACCTGATTATACTGTTATAAAATGTTGCAACGGACTTATTTTTGTGTCTCTTTAAAGGTCACAATATGATGGTATTTGGAGGTGGGGTATTTGAGAGGTAATTAGATTATGGGGGTGAAGACATCATAAATGGGATTAGTACCCTTATCAAAAGAGGCAAAAGATGTAGCTAGCTTTCTTTCCTCTCTGCCATGAGAGGATACAAGGAAAAGTTAACAATCCTCAGCTCTATTATACCAGCACCCATATCTCAGATTTCAGCCTCCAGAACTGTGAAAAATAGATTTCTATTGTTATAAGCCACCTAGTCTATGGTTCTTTGTTATAGAAGCCCCAAATAAGACAAATATAAATTAAAATAAATGTAAAAATAAAATATTAAAATTACTGTATATATATTATAAAATTCATTATTATAAAAACATTAAAATACATGTCATAACATTTAAAAGACCAAATAAAAGCAATAAAGAACATAATCTTTAAAATATATCTTTGTAATAATGCTGACTTTTATTTACTTTTCAAAAATTTAACTATATTAATTAGTTAAATATATTAATATTCATAAAAATAAAATTCTTCATATTTCTGGAATCCAGTAAACACTTAATGCAAATATCATGCTTCAGGCATATTATGTATAAGCCAACATATATACACATTTATTGGTAATACATAAAGTGTTTAATATTACATAATGATCCTTAGCTTTCGTGTACGACTACTGTGAATATCAAGCTAATTTTTGTGTATTTCCAAAGCCACAAGTTAGAACACAAAGAGAAATTTGAAAACGAATTCTTGATGCTACTTGGAAATTATATTTTTAATGCAATTATTGATAATATTTCATTCAATTTGAGAAGGGTTTATAACTTTAATCAATTTGTAATAAAAAATACCTACGTTTCCCACTCCCACCACTCAATTCTACCCTGCACCCGACAGCAGGGCCATCTTTGATGTGGGCAATGGCGTATTTCATAAACAGTTATGATATTAGATTTAGTTGCCTTTTGTTTTGACCTTCGGCAAGAATGTGGAGAGTAATCTCTCCTTAAAAGGCCTTACTCACATGCATATCTACACCTATCACTCGATAAGAGGATAGAAACATTCTGAATAGCTTAGACCAGGGAGGGATTCAGCCTGTTCTGTGCCTGAGGCTCTACAATGCTCAAGACTTGAACAAAATCAGTATTCTCATGATAAGACGAAAAGGAAGGATGGGAAGATAGGGTGCTGGCTGAGTAAGTAACAATGTCTTCCACACTCACCCAACTTCTATTAGTTAGGATCTGAAAACACAAAAAATTATCACAAACAATAAAAGATTGCACAACAACATAAAAATACATTTTGCTTATATTATTAAAATGAATGGAAATAAACTGTAATTGAATGAATGTGCCATTTGAAATGGTTCACCCAAGAAATGGTCCAACCTTAGAGACAGTTAAAAAAAAATTAACGTAATATCATGATCATGATGCTTCTCTTCTTCATCATCAGTCATTATCACAATCCTTAATATCTTGCTGTTTTAAGAAAAAAATATTTGCATAATCTCTTTAAAGAGAGGTCAAAAAATGTTTCCTGTAAAGTACCAGATACTAAATATTTCAGAATTTGCAGTACATATGGTCTGTATCGCAACTCTCCAGCTCAGGAGTTGCAGTGTGAAAGCAGCCATAGACGATACATAAACAAATTAATGTGGCTGTGATTCAATAAACTTTATTTATGGATACTTCAATTTGAAATTCATATAATTTTTATGTGTCAAGAAATAGTTTCTGTTATGCCAAGGGAGTGTGCAAACTCTTCAAAGTAAGATTATTAACTCATCTTTATGTCCCACAAATAGGCATAAAACAGACACAAAACATGTTTTGTTTCCTGAATGCAGAAGAAAGTAGTAAGCATAGATCTAGTTCTGTAGGATTACATGGCCAAAATCTAGAGACAGGGTCCTTTCAGTTACCCTCAACTTGTTCTGTGTAAATTGCATCTCTTTGTAAAGTAAGTCAGTAAGTCCTATGTCTACCCCCGCTACCAAAGCACTTAGACCCTTTCCTATATGTAATATAAATATTTAATTATCTGTTAATTACCTCTTTAAAGCCATCTTGTATCAATTTATGCCAGCAATAGCAAACTCCTGGGGCCAGGGTTAGGATTTAAAAACTGTCTTTCGATTGATTGCTTGCATGTCTAATGAAAGACGATTGGCACCTATCGCAGCAATGTCTTTGACCTACACAACACAGCAGCAGGAAAATTAAAAAAAAAAAAAATAGGTGAATTAAAAACTAAAGAGAAAGATAAATTTGCCTCTTCAGGAACCAAAACTCTTCCATGCAATGAAAGATTCTTCTGTTGGTTATATTTTTTGCACAGCACAGGGGATTAATTGCAAGAATATCAGGAGGAGAAGAATCATGGTTGGTAAAAGCAATAATCAAGAAAAGCAAGGAAATGTGAACAAGCACTCTGCATTAGCATAAGATGAGAAGCAGCAGGTAAAACAGTGTAAAACGAAAGAATGATTTTTCTCAGTATTGGCACTCACTTGGAAAGCCGTAAGCAAAAACACTTAGGAATCTTGCCATTTGTGTAACATGCTATTGTGTAACTTTGAACTCAAAGTTCTATAAGGGTTGGACATATATATGTTTCACAATTGTACATTTATGTCTCAAGAAATTCTCAATATAAAGTCCAAACTAGATATATTGTAATTGAATGAATGGCAATACACCATTATGTGGTTAACATATATATATATTTTTTTCCCTAAATTTTGTAATATCCCTGCGAAAAAAGTATTATTATTTACATTTTATAGATGAAGTAACTGACATTCAGTTGTTTGATAATCGCAACACAAACCAAAGAAAAAAATCTAGTATTTAACAATGAGTCTATACTATTCTTTATAGGGCTCTTTTTAATAAACCTACATGACTCTCAAAGATGTATAATTCAAGGAAGAATGTTGGCTTTAAGGTAAATTGAAGGGGAAGAGTCACACTGATAAAATAATGAAGGATTTTTCATACAGTGTAGAACATGCTGTCTTGAAAGGGGTTGTGTTCTTCATAGTGGATAATGAATAAATGAAGCTGTGGAACCCACACACCAACAAAATAATTGTAACAAAGTAAAAATAATAAGAAAAGTAAAATAATAAAAGTACTTGAAAATATATGTTAAAGACTAAGTGAACACTTTCCTCACTTAATCATTACACCAATCCTATGAGGTGCTACTAAATTTATCTGCTTCTTCAGGAAATTTTAAACACTATAAAATTAGGTTTAAAGATAGTGAGTAACTTGTCTGAGTTATAAATATGACATAGTTAATAGGTAGGGAGGCATTATTGCCAAGTGGCAAAGATGGATGTACTATAGATTTTGGAACATAGATTTAAATTCGCATTCACATAATTTTAACTCCAGGCATCTCTAGAAAAAATAGTTCTTACGCTGAGTGTTCATTTGAATCATTGGAATCACGTGTGAGGCTTCTAAATTTATCTCTAGGAGGTGTGTGGGCCCTCCCTTTGTGTGTGCATTCTAAAGTTTTTTTTTTTTTTTTTAAAGATGACCGGTAAGGGGATCTTAACCCTTGACTTGGTGTTGTCAGCACCACGCTCAACAGTGAGCTAACTGGCCATCCCTATATAGGATCCGAACCCGGGGCCTTGGTGTTCTCAGCACCACACTCTCCCGAGTGAGCCATGGGCCGGCCCATGCATTCTAAAGTTTGGCAGATACTTTGATGTATTCTTATGTAAGAGCAGTGGTTTTCAATCATTTTGGTCTCAATACACATTTACACTCTTAAAATTATTGAAAACTAAAAAGTGCTTTTGTACAGATGGGAGATAAACAAAATTATATATCTAATCTAAATATACATAATTTAAATTAACACGAAACATTAAAAATATGTATTATTTCAGTTGAAAATAACAAAAAAAACCCCACTACATGTTAACATAACTCATTATCAATAAAATGAACTATGTTTTCCAAACAAAAAATAGTAAGAATATTTGCATTATTTTACATTTTTAAAATCTGTACTAATTTTGGGCTTAATAAAAGAAAGCTGAATTCCTATAGCCATCTGCATTCAATTTCTGGCTTATGATATTTTGACTGAGAAGAAAATACGATTTTACACAAATATGCAGTTGGAAAAAGGAGAATAATTTTGATAAGTTTTTAAGAAAATTGTGACAATTTTTCATAGATACTATACCAAAACTCAACACAGAAACTTTGAGTAGGTTAGTTGCAATGTGAAATTTGATTCCACATCATAGACTTTTTTCTCTCTGTTATATTAAAATTATTAGTCTATCTTGCATTTTGAATGAATATTTTACCCATGTATTATTTTACATTCGAAAAACAATGGTTTATTGAGTTATGCTCATCTTCCAAATGTTGACACATTTTATTATAATGTATCAAAAAACTGCATTCATTGATTTCATCACCAATCTCATCGGAAAAATCTGGAGTATTGTGAAATGGTCAAGTTTATGCTGGCAGACACAAATTTTCCAAAATTCTAATTTTTCTTGAAAGGACACATTTTATCATTGCCAACAAATAATTTAATTGCTTTACTAGAAATGGCAGACACTCCACACGTTTTTGAGAAAGCTTCTGCTAATTACCCAAATATGAACCATAGTTTGTCAGTTTTTTCAAGTAAAGTGGTTTTCTATGAACAAAAGTAGCTACTTTGGCCCACAACTCAGGTAAATGACCAGTAATTTTCCTCAAGATAACTATCATATTTCTGCATACAGCAGAATTATTTTATGTATGTATTTTTATTTCATCAAACACACTATTAAAGACAAATACTCAAAGGTCAACATTTAAAAAAATAGTATTTTATTGCTTTATCCAGGACTTTGTTAAATAAGGCTTTTACTGCAAATCAGTGACATTGAAGAACGTGAAACTGAAGGTACAGTTTAGTGCCACTGCCTTGAACTGTGTTACAGCACCAACAGCTTTCCCTGTCCTGGCTGTTACATCATGAATATCTGCATAGTTAAAAGCAAATAGCATTGTGAAATTAGCATGGAAATAGTTTGGCCTCACTGACCACTAGAAAGGGAGTTGGGAACCCCAAGTTTCAGTGGAACACACTGTGATAACTGTTGTCTTAGAACATTTATCTAAGTCTTTTTGGATTGTGACATCCTATGATTTGCTAAAGTTCAACTTGAGGCTTCTTTTGCCTTGCAATCTAATAAGAGCCTTTGGATTCTTACCATTGGCATGCTAAGATTGAGTCATACTGACTTACAAAAGCCAATTGTGAGCATTTTTTCTCATTTCTGAATTCAGTTCAGTGATGTCAAGTTGATTGCTTAAAATCAGCCATTGTGAGATTATTTATACCACAAAATTAAGAAATGCTATAAATCAAAGCACTTTGCCCCTGGAAAGCTGGTCATTAAACAGTTATCTATACACCTTGGATGTTTCTATAATATCTCTTGCATCATTGCTATTAACAACATATTAGTCTCATCTCAGAAGACTAACTAGATTTAGATGCCTGTAAGAAAATCAGGATGCATCTGCTATAGGAGAAGTGTGATGATTATGACTTGGGAAAACCGATATCCTTCATTTACATTTATCTTTGTTAGGTCTGTGGCATTTAACCAGGATATATAGTGCAAATGGACACTGCCTTAAAAAAAATCATACCCTTTCATTTTATAGGCTAATTATTTATTTGTTTAATTATGAAACAAACACTCAAATAAAAAAATTTCCAGATGTTATGCTTCAGCCAGGGGCAATAAGCAGTGGTTTAGAATTTAAAATGAAATTAAAAAAATCCCCAAATACAAAATCTTAACTCCAATCCTATAATTATTTGACCAAGAGTACTTGTAAACAAATAATTATAATAGAGTGTAATTATTAATAATAGTTACTTTTATTGTAATAATAATAAAGTCACTTAACTTTTCTGAGACATTGTATTCTCCTTTTCAAAATGGCAGGGAATGATATGAGTTAGGCTAGATAATCCTGAATATTATGCTTATTTTCTTTTTTATCTAATCAATGCCTACTAGTTACTCAAAACCCTCCTCACAAACTAGCTATCTTCTTGGAGAAACATTCCTTGATTCCCCTTTGGTTAGAAAATGCACATGTCTCTCCTCTCTGTAACCTGTCTAGTTACCACATTGTCTTTATCCACTTAACTGTGAACCACTTGAGGACAAAGACTGTGCCTTTCATGTCTGAAAGTTCAGGGCCCAACAGAATGTTTAACATATAGTAGGTGTTCAATAAATGTCTGATGGAAGTATATATAAGTGAATGGGTATTTTAATGAAAAAAAAATTCCATGGGGTCCAAGACCTTTGTTTACTGCACTGCAATTGCAATACTGTCAATAAAATAGGCAAATGATCATATTACCAAATTAGCCATATTTTCCCATTTTAAAAGAATAGTGCTTTTCTTTCATAGATGTTTATAGGGTAGACATGGATGGGCTTTGAGTAACCAATGAATTGAAACTGAGACATCTGACACACATAAACAGGCCCTGCCTGAACATTTTGAATGCCTTTCAGAGGCACTTTATTAGGAGGATTTTTCTTTAGTGCATTTAAAATTAATGGTTGCTTTCCTGTATTCATGTTCTGTTTGTGAAAACAGATGGAATTTTAAACATTACAGCTATAATAAAATTTGTTACTTTCTATGACAAAGTATTTATTATATGCTGTCAGAGGAATACAGAATCTGAAAAGTTGACTTTTAAGTAGTTTTCAGGCATAAATGCTTGATTTACTTATTTAGGTACAAAGTAATGGTGTAAGCTATTGCAACTGTAAACTCCATTCCTATTTGCCTGATAATTCCTTTTATTAGCCATAGAACTGTGAGTGTATGGGGAGGCACATTAGATCAGCCACAGGAGGGATTCTTCTTTATTAAATGCATGTTTTCAAAGAGGAAAGCTTATTTGCTTTTCACTGGAAACAACGACAGCATCCATTCAAAAGCAGATTGTGTACGCAGGGCAAATAAATTAAATTGATATTAATAGACATTCTATTCTTGAGCAACTGATTCTATTGGTTCAGTTATTGCTCCACCTTTGGGAGATTGCAGATCAATGATCTAGAAGGTTTCTTTGTCTTTAATATTTATAGTTTGGATTTTTAGTGTCTTTAAACAATCGTGTAACTTCGCCTCCCACCCAAGAACCTTTACAGTGTCTTCATTTTGCAGCTTGAAAAAGGCTCTGAACTGATAAAAACCAACAGAAAATTGTAGGTTTAGGTGATAAAATGTATCAGAAGATTCAAACAGCCCTGAGGTACCAGGTTTTAAAGATAAATACTAATGTTTTGAAATATTTTTAAGTCACTGTTACATGACTTACCATCCATTTTTCAATTCTCTTTTATCTAAAGATTCCGAGTGATAAAGCCAAATGAAATGTACCAGGATCTCCAGCTTGAAATGATTTATGTAGCAGTTCTTTGTGAACTATTAAGCTCTGCAAAAGAGAATAGGCTAATTATTGTTGTTTCTGTGTTTAATGACTAATGATCTTAAAGTCATAGGATTAGGGAAGGTACTTCAAATTCCAAATCTAGAGTAGCATTTTGGAAGGAGAAGAAAGGAAGAGAGAGACAAAATTATTGTGGGAAAATGTCTCAGAAAACATTATCCAAGTAAATATTATATTGCTACATATAATGCACGCTCCGTGTGTGTGTGTGTGTGTGTGTGTGTGTGTATAAAACTGTATAAGTGAGTCTGCTCCTCAACAGTGGAAGAAAAGCCCCACAGTGGTGCAGCTCTCAATATTTATGTTACAGATTACAACCTCAAATACTGTGGGATGTTTCGTGGCATTTATCATCGCCCTTCAACTTCAATTGACCTTTAGTACCTTGGAATCTCTTAAGTTCTCAAGTTTTATAAAGGCTCTGATTTAAAAAGTGTCTAAAGAGTATTAGATTAGGAATTGGTAGGCATAAATTGTCTTTCACCAGCTGTGTATTGGTGGATGAGGAGCTTAAGCACTGTTAGTTTTATAGCTCTTTTGTTCTCACCTGTAAAAGAATAATAATTTAACCATAGGTTTGTTACAATGATTCTGTGAGATGTTTACAATGCATAAAATATTTATGAAACATAGTAATTGTTCAATTAATACTTAATTTCTCTAGACCATGCTAAAAATCTGGGCAAGACTCCTGACTGGTCCAAATTTTCAGCCATATTATATACTTCCAGCAGGGCTTGCTTTCTTCTACTTTTCCTTCTTTCCCCCTCCTTCATTCTCTTCCTTCCTCTTTCTTCTGTTGTTGTTGCTGTTGTTTATAGCTAGAGCCTGATGTATTACAATAGATCACAAAATGTCATGGAAGTAATTTCACAGTGATTGATCATCTTCAAAGAAATAACCAGGTACATGCATGATCAAGAGGTTTAATTCTATAAATAACTGGATAGGGAAACTGGAGATTAGTCTTTAGCTCAATTTAACAGATTAGATAGATAGATAGATTGATAGATAGATAGATAGAGATGGAGATAGAGATATATAGATATATATAAAATGAAATTACTCATATGAAGCACTGAGCATCATGTCTAGCACACAATTCATGCTCTGTATATGGTATTCCCTTCTTTACCACCCAGCACTTCCTGAGAGTAGAGCAATATCTTGGTAGTTATATATCATGTCTCAATAAACGTTAAAGGAACTCTCTTTCCAGAAGGAAAAAGCAAGGCAGTCTGGCATGTGAGCAAGGACAGGTTGGAGTTAGGGCTTGTGAAGATGGGAAAAGTCCACAGAAAGCTAAGGCTCTGGGAATGATAAATTGAAACAACCATGGAGTAGCACCAAGGGTCCAGCTGTGATCCACTAGCATGGCTCTACACTGAAGTCAGGCAGGTGGATTATGTGGTTTGTGCCATCACCAACAGGACCAAGGGAGCTGAGGAGAGACTCAGACCTAACTGCAGAATTGTCGCTAGCATAACACCCATAGGGATGGCTTTCTGTCTATGCAGAGTTATTTTTGAAAACAAAGTCATATTATGTATAGCCATACTAGTATAGTTTCAACCTTTAGGCTACTCTCATTTAGCTTCAATGGCATGGGCAAGACACTGCTGTTTACTAAAATTCAGGATGTCTTTTCTAAAATTTCTTCCGACAGCAAGATAAAGCTAAATACTAAATTTCAGTAATTAATGAATATCTCATGTAGCTAAAGGCAAATTTGCTTTTTTTTTTTCCTTTTTGTCTTTTTCCGTGTCCGGCAACGGATCGCAACCCTCAGTGTCGCCCCCGTACCAGACCGGGACCGGCAACGGGATTGCAACCCTCGGTGTTGCTCCCGCGCCTCGCTCAGCCAGTGAGCGGGAACCAGTCTGTATGTGGGATCCGAACCCTCGGCGGGAGCGCCGCCGCGCTTCCCAAGCGGCGCACTACAGCAGTGCGCCACCGGGCCGGCCCCAAATTTGCTTTTATTAATGGATTTGTATTTTGTGTGTAATAGGAAGGTCTTAAAACAAACAAACGAACAAACAATAAAACACGGTTTGCATCCTGGAGTTTGTATTAGCTTTGGGAAGAACTGTCAGATTACGTATATTAGTGACCAATTATATTATTTTATTTTACCGTAGAATTTAAGCATTTTTGTTAGGATGCAAGCATATTTTCATTCAGTTTTGTGAATTAGAACACTGTTGAATCTTGGCATGCAGTGACAGAGGATTAAGCTTTTCCTAAATGCATTTGAAGAAAGCTCATTGGTAACTCTGACTAGGAAAATATCCTGAGCTTCTAAGCCAGGGTGCAGGAGGGATTCAACTAGGGGAAGAAGCCTATCAAAAGCAAAGCACTGCCTCTTAAGAGCTTCATTGTTCTTGCTTTACATTAAATCATCTACTTCTCACAACAAGCCTACTTTAGACCATTTATGAGAAGAATAAAACAAGGGAAGTATATGTTATGAAATATTTAATATGTATTTCCTGAACAAATAAATGAATGAATGAATAAAAAACGCACAGTATACAGAGCCCTTGGGGCAGAGAAAACCATAAGAAAGCCCTTGTATTTTCTCTCTCTTTTAAAAACTACCTTCAACCAATGCTATTGTTTTTTACTTTACTAAGTGAAGACTTTGAGACAAGCCCAGACAGGAAAAGGTCAGCCCAAAGGATGTGCTTGACTGCTAAGAAATGTTAAGAAAGAAATGTATGAGAGAAATGAAAAGGGATTGTTGGCCTAAAAAAATGAAAAAAGAACTTATGATAAGGATTTTTCAAAATGTGTAATTTCTGATAACCTAAGGAGAAACAGAAAGAGAAAATGTGAATTGATAATAATATCAAATAATTTCATTTTTAATATGGCTTTCATTTTAGTTATTTTTTTAGAATGAGTATAATAAGTAAACTAATATTACTCAATGGCATGTTTCACTATACTGTGTTAACTTCCTTATCTGAATTTTAGCAATGCCTTTTATAAAACCTTCCTAATATGATTATAAGAAGGCAGAGAATTAGATGGATTTAGCTTAATTACATTACTCCAAGTTATCATGGGAAAAAATTATATTATCTCTTAAGAAATTCTTTTAGATAACATATGAAAAAGGAGTATTGTCTTTAACATGCAAAAAATCTGGAAACATTTTAAAAAGTAAACACATAAGAAAAAAGTTTTCAAAGAACATATACAAGTAAATTATTTAAAGAAGAAATAGAGGATCAATAAATTTGACAAATATCTAATAATCAAATTCAAATTAGATGCCAAGACAATTTTTTAAAAAAATGGTTGAATTCTTCTTGAACTATTTAAGTCAAGTGAACAGATATGATGTGGCAGGGGGAGGGGAGGGGGTGAAAAGGAACAGGCAAAGGGGCATGAAAATCAACTCCAACATATTTTGGAAAGTACAATAAAAACAAACAAACAAAAAAACAAATTTGATTTTCCAAAGAAAATCTTTTAATTGTTTCTGGAGGCTGTGTCTGAAATCCAAATTTGTAGCTTGGTTTTTGTAACAGAAACAGTATATACACTAGATTGCCAGCACATTTTTTTTTTTTTTTTCTATTTGAAAAGCTTGATTTTAATTTCCCACCAATCTTGGCCCTGTGGGCTGTGGTAGTAAAAATCCAACTTTTGGTCAATGAATGAAATAAATTATTTTCAAGACACATATGGAGTAAATATGGATGTTGAAGAGGTGCTACTTTTACAGTCACTTTTCTGACCATCCGTTTCACAATGAAATTATTTACACATCTCTCAGAAACTGGTTTCTCTGCTACTCAGATGCCCTAGAAGAGATGGGCCCAGACACTAGCCCTAATGTATTCACTCTCAAGTGACTCATTACTGCAAATAAAGGTGTTAGCCAAAAATGCTCTGAAGCAGCTGAAAACTATACTATTATGTAGCACTCAATCAAGGACTTTTTTTTTTGTTTGAATCCTTTACTTGACTCTCACCACATGGAGGTGTTTTGAGAACTGGTTCTGTTGGCTTCATGAAACTATTCTGTGACTCCTGTACCAACAACAGGCCTCTCTGATGTCAGTGGTAAATGGTTGCTCCAGGGAAGTGTGTTCTCTAATTCCACTACCTTCCTTCCTCCCCATCACCATTAAATATGGCAGCTCCCCCCTCCCCCCAAAAAGGCTTAATTGAAAAAGGTTAAAAGTAAAACTAATATTGGGATGTCAATGAAGTAAAAATAATAATAAAGAACTTCTAATGAAGGAACACATTTGGAACTGTGTATCAGAAACAGAATTCTTCACACCTTTTTACTGATTCCCATACTAAGAACTGAAAATTGTGAATATTTGTAAAATATAGTTTCAAAGATATTTACTACAATTCTCCCATAATAGTGAAAAACTTGCAAAAAAGGCCAGTGTTCAACAATAGAAAAATTATTGCATATCCATTTACTAAAATGTGATAGCTAAAATTATAAAATGAGTGTTTTCTAATGGGAGTGAGAGGATTGGAGGGCAGGTATGATGAATATTACAATCTTCTGGGTGCAAATAGAATAAAGCCAGATGGCCCGAGATTTAATTTTAAATGTCTGCTTTATTAGTTGTCATCTGTGCTACCTTGGGCATTACTTAATCTCTCTTTTCCTAAATTACCTTATTTGCAAAATGGAGTACCTGAGTACCTATCACATAGAGTGGCTGGGCAGAATATAATATATATATATAACATATATATGCATGTGTAAGTAATATATAATACACACGTCACTTGGAAAAATAACTGGCATGTAATAACACCATATAAGGGTTAGTTATTGTCGTCATCCACTGTTGGAGACATTATGTTGTTGTTTTTATTATTACTATTTTAGTTTTATTAATATTACCTAATCTTGATTTGGATCAAGCGAAAAAGGGGGCATGTGCCAGGCTAATAATGAAAACTTGTCCATCACTATCAGGAAGACAGATATGATTTGTAGCATTGCATAATGCAGCATATAATGGTCACATACCAGTGCTTTACATTGCAGGTGTTACTAAAAGGGCTTTGGCTGAGGACTAAAAGTGGTGGGTGCATGCCATTACTCTATCTGGTAGATATGCTGGATCATAGATGTACTCGACTAGTAGCAAAAAATTGGGATGAGTTTAGGAAGAATTTCACATTTTTGTAATTCTTGGAATTGCATTTGTAATTATAATTCCAAGAATTACAAAATCCCAAGACCCTTTGATTTAATTTATGATTCTCAGAACCTGATCTTTAGATCTGGGGGATATGGCAGTTAGAAATATAGTTTCAATAGTTAAGTTGTTGCTGAGAAGACCCTTGGATTAGCAAGGGAAACATCCAAGAGTGAAGAGAGCTAGTACACCTCTAACTTCACGCAACCCTGACCCTGCCCTGGTGACTTCAGCCTCTCACTTGACCTAGGATGAACTTTCCTGATGGACAAGGAAGGCACCAGAGAACCACTCCCAATTTACTATCTGACATCTCTTTTGTCCTAATTAGTTAAATTATATCATTCACCTGAGCTTAGTAAGTAAGTATCCATTGCTACTGTGAATACACATCCTTATGTCTCATTTCTGCTGCCCCTCTTACAGCAAGCTTTCCATTTTCCTGTTTCAGGTTAGCATTCTGGCATCTAGACTTTGAATTCTGTGCCAAAGACTTTACATTCAATACAGAAAGAAAATATCATGTGCATTTAAAATTTTGAACAACTAAGGGCTGGCTGGTTAGCTCAGTTGGTTAGACCATAGTACTGATGACACCAAGGTCAAGGATTCAGATCCCTACTGTACAGGCCAGGCACCAAAAAAAAAAAAAAAAAAAAATTGAGCAACGAATATGCTGACACAAGTAAAAAGACATCATGATCATGTAGAAGATGCACATAAGTATTTTCTGGAAAAATAATTTACACATTAATTCTAATTTTCTGCATTGATCTAAAGAGACAGAGAGGAATGAATGAAAGGAAATGGAAAGTCTTGAATTTAGATACTGCAGCATTTATTTACACTCAGTGTGCTGTATTTCTTATATCTATACATCACAGGAAGATGAAGAGGTGAGCTCTACCTCACAGAGATCAAGATGTTAGGATCAAGAAAAATATACATGTGAAAGCAATTACAGAACTGTAATGCTTTATATAGATGCAAGGAGATATTGTTATTTTTATTCTAAGTGATGACTTATGAAAAAAAAGTAAAAACATACTATTTCTTTCTTTTAAAGAAAAGGCCTTCAAATATTAATATATACTAACCAAAAGAGCCCAGATATATCATTATGTAGTTATAGGTATAAGTGCTTTTTGTAGTTTCAAAATTTCTTAATTTTGTCATTCACATTAATATTATTATTATTTCTTTTTAATTTTTAGCTCTGAGTTTAAGATCTAATTTTAATTGAAAGGATAAAGTAATATAACTCTCACATCATAAACTTAGTACATAAATTTAATACTTTATATTACAAAATTGGATATGTATAACAGTGATCATTGCTGACTAGATTTTAAGTTAATTCACCTATTTTGCTGATAGAGAAATGGAGGATCAAAGAATATGAATGACTTTTTCAAAGTCATTTAACAAATGGCAAGGTCAGGATACTGTATCCTTGACTGATGCAGTGGTGATGTGCTCTATGAATTAGTCAAAACCACCAAACATCTGTCTTAGTTTTTTCAACTGTGAAATTTATATAATAGTATCTTCTAGAGAGGAACAATGCATGGGTCAGTTTAGGTTTGTGCTTTGAAGATGAGAGGTTCTCCACAAAAAGGCACACTTATAATACTTTGTTCTTTTATTCAGTATTTTCTTTACTTTAGTATAACATAATACCCCAAATGTAAAAACAAGAACATGATAATAATATCACATTTTTGTAGCAAATTTATTAAGCCATGTTTCATTACAATCATTCTTCATAATAAGCTATAAAATATTTATGGATGGAAACACACATACCATAAATTTTTAATGTGTACATGGATATCTTAGATTTTTTTAAAAACTCTTAAAGAACATTAATTTAGTAATATTGAGGATATTAAATATCTCAGTTTAAACCTCACTGTGTACAGCTTCCACTAAATTTACTTGAGTGTTAGGTTAGACATTGATTTAATACTTGCTTGTTTTGGAAGCTTAATATATGAAAGCAAGAAGACAATATGTATGTACTGAAGGCAATTATGAAAATAGAATTTTCCTTTAAATTTATTTTTGTATATTTTCCTGCCATTGTTTTTATTTCCTGTTTTTAAAATTTTCTTAGCAGCCTTATATAAATTTACTTTCAAATAATCCCCTATGCTTAATCCATATAATAGGTACCAATGACTATTTGTTGAATGAATGAATGTTCCATAGTGTCATTCAATCTATTCATATTATATCAAAATTCAGCTTAAATGTATTTTCATCATGAAGTGTTCAAAAAGTTATCCTTCTTTCTATTCCTTACTTGTTATTCCAGTCATTTGTTTGATGAATTATTATTTTAAACTAAGCGATATACCCTTAGGCTTACAGCCTAATGGAAGAGAAATGCATGTAAATCAGAAAGTGTAACATAGTTTAGTAAATCCTAGTATGGGTACATCCAAAGTACAGTGGAAAAGGATGTGATGGGATGTAACTTCCGATATGTCTACAAAAATGGACAGGCCGTGTGAGCTGTACCTTGCTATTAAGTAAGAGGGATTTTTTTTTTTTTTTTTTTTTAAAAGATGACCGGTAAGGGATCTTAACCCTTGAGTTGGTGTTGTCAGCACCACGCTCAGCCAGTGAGCGAACCGGTCATTACTATATGGGATCCGAACCCGGGGCCTTGGTGTTATCAGCACCGCACTCTCCCGAGTGAGCCACGGGCCGGCCCAGTAAGAGGGATTTTTAGCAAATGAAAACTGGTGGAAAATTCATTCCATTCAGGCACCCATATCAAAATATCATTATGGGGAAGCAGCCTGGGGGCACTGTGAATCCTTTGAATTTTCTGCTAGTTATATAATTTCCTTGCCTGCAATGTGGAGACATGATATTCTCTTCACTCCCCTCTTCCCTGTATTCTTTATTTTCTTTTTTTCTTTCGTTTAAAAAAAAATCATTTTGATGCAAGATATTAAGCTGTTTTCTACACACAACTCTATTTCTGTTGTGGAATAATGAATTTGAAGAGGGTGCTAGTTGCGTGAAATTTGTAGTATATGTTCTCATTTCTCTTCTGTTGCCTACTATATTGCAAATTCTTAAAAACAGAACAGAAACCATTATCATAATTTTAACTTTACAATTTATAGATGTTTTTTTTTCCTCTTAAAGATTTTGACCCTAATGGGACATACTTATATCATACTTTTCTTGATTAAAACAGATACTTGACATTTGCTGATTGAAGAACTTGTTTTTGTTCTTACATTGTGCCCAGTAACTTAGCAAAACTTTTGGGATTGGTTGAAAAATTGTAAAAGGAATAGGAGAGAAGCAAAATCATGCCGATTGTGCCAGTGGTGGTCATTGACCAATGCTAATTGACCAATGGGGTCAAAATAGCCAAAACCTCTTTTAAAAAGAGGGTTTTTTAAAAAAATTTTTTAATTTTTATATTTTTAATTAAACAAACAGACAAAAAAACTATCTCTGCATTAGTTTGCTAGGCTCATAGCATAGTACCATAGACTGGCAGCTTAAACAACAGAAATTTATTTTCTCACTGTTCCAGAGGTTAGGCTTCCAAGATCAAGGTGTCAGCAGGGTTAAGCTCCCTCTAAGGGCCTCTCTTCTTGACTTGCAGGTAATTGTCTTCTCTCTGTGTTTTCATATGGTCCTTTTTTGTGTCTTTCTATCCTAATAAACTCTTCTTATAAGGACACTGGACATGTTGGATTAGGTTTTATCCAAGTGACTTCGCTTAACTTTACCACTTTAAAGACCCTATTTCTAAATAAAGCCATATTCTCAACTACTGGGGGTTAGGACTTCAACACACGAATTTTGGGGGGAACACAATTTAACCCATATCTCCCATTCAGAAGGAAGAGTACTTTGAATCTACCTGAAAGCACCTTAGAAATAGAGTGAAAATGACTGATTTCCCTGGAAGTTGCTGTAGGAAGGGACAATGAGTGCACAACTGCATGGAAGAAAATGTCACATGACATGATTAGATCAATTAGAAAACATTACTGGGCAGCAAATGACATTGTTGTATTACAATTACATTTAGAGTATTAATGGAGGACGTGAGGGTCAGAACAAATGCTTTTATTTACTTAGTAGGACATGATCTCTACTGCTTCTCTCTA
Source organism: Galeopterus variegatus (assembly GCF_000696425.1). Lineage (NCBI taxonomy): Eukaryota > Metazoa > Chordata > Mammalia > Dermoptera > Cynocephalidae > Galeopterus > Galeopterus variegatus. The sequence goes on from NW_007730011.1 coordinate 109,063, forward strand.
TTAAAAGTTTAGTCTTTTTGCTAGCCACCCCTTTATCTTCTCTTTCCCCACTGTACCTTTAATTATATTCCTGCTGCTTTGTAAGTGATTTTTACAAGTGATTTTAATAGTAATTTTATTTCACTTATTACAATGTGTCCAAATGCCAGTTTATGCCTAGTGATGATTGACAGGGCTGCGGGATGTTGTCTGCAAGGGCGATGGCATGATGGGAGCTAGTCCAGTTGCCTCTGGGTTCAAAGGAAGAAGGAAGACAGGATTATAAAAGGCAACAGCTGACACTGTGAAGAAGCGTATGTTTACTCATCACAGTTTAAACAAAGTAAAGGTGTTGGAAATTGTGGACAGTCGGTCATCTAACTCTATCTACACTAATACTGGATACCCTAGAAAAGTACTTCAAAAACAAAACAAAACAATCACATTTACTTAAGCTTTCTATATTTGAAAAATAAAACTCAATACAGTAGTCTAATTCAGTACCTTAAATATAGCAAGGACTCACTAAATATTTCTTTATTGATATTTCTTATTTTAGTAATGGAATATGACTTTTAATATAGATGTTAGAATAACCACAGAGATTAAATTGTAGGAAGCCTTGAAGGAAGAAAGGAATGAATTACGGAGGGGATATGGTAGAGGTAGGAAAGTGGAACAGAGTGAGCAAAATTTGATGAAGGCAATTTTCAAGTTGCTTGATTCAAGGCACTAAAACTGGCCTTTCTGGAATTGAGAATTTGTGGAGATTATGGAAAATAAGGCTGTTGAAGTTTATAATAGAAGATGATGTCTATTTCTTCTTCTTAACTCATGAGATTTTAAATTCTGAGAACAATAGAATTTGAGAGCTAGAAGAGAAATAATAAATAATCCCATCTGATTACTTTATTTTATTTATTTTTTCTTTTTAAATGAGACTGGGTTGTTGAAAGGAACAGATGGTGAGAGGAATGGCACACTTATGGCGATGGCAAGTAGTTTAGCTGAAATGCATAAAGAGATGTACCAAGTGTCAGTGGGTGGGCAAGGGCTGAATCATGAAACATCTTGAATGCTTTGTCACAAGGTTTGATTTTCATTCTGGTGGTGATAGGTACACCCTGAAGCAGGATGGTGGCAGGTGCCTGTTCTGTACAAGGTGTGGTATGGAGTGACATGGCTTTAGGCAAGATTCCTAGAAATGCAAGCTGGTACCATTCCTCAAACTGTTAAAACCTGAGTTCTTAGATGATTACCTTCACTGGTTGGGTAAACATCTTACAGTCTACAGTCTAATATATGAGGCAAAACGTGGAATGCTATTAACACTTATCCCCCATTCTCCTATATAATTCATCAAAACCTTTAACTATCAGCTGTCATTGAATTGTTCTTTTTTATTAAAAAAAAAAAATAGTGTCAGGTAACTGAAGCTATGGCAGGTAGTTCCTGGTCCACATTCTCCTTTCAAGGCTTTTTTTGGGGACTGAAATTCACAATGTTAATCAAAGGTCAAACCAAGACCCCATGGACCAAAGCTTGACAAGTGAAACATATGTTTGCACCAATGCTGATGGTTTTCCAAGATGTGCTGCTGAGGGAAAAAAGAAGTTGGAAGGTGTTAAATTACCTCCTTAACACATTTATTGTTTCAGCTTTGAATTTAGATGCCAATATGCCAGCACTAAAATGATCAGGGAAATTGTTGCAGATTTTGAGTACACAGCATAATGTGAAAGATAACATCATGTATTTTGTGCTGAAAAGTAAGTCTAATCAGAGAAGGAATTTTCGAATTGAATACAGGTAGTTTTTTAAAAACCCTCAAAAATGTCTGGTGAAACTTTTGATAACTTTTGAAATCCAAATTGAATGTGTCCCGATGTTTTTAAAGTTCTCAGCTTTACCAAAACCAAACACCTGCAAAACAATTAACAGAAATGAAGTGAGTACAGTATAATAATTAGAGTTGTCCATAGGGACTAAGAAGGTTAATCCATGCAACATTTGCCAACATGGGAGCCAGGCTGGGTGCTTCATCACTTAGAAGCTGGAAGTACATACTAGGAGTTATCATCCTTTTCCTAAAGTGATCTAGCTAAAGCCACTTTTCACATGACCTTGAATAAAGAAACAGACAAACAAACAAATAAATAAATATCTGATTAGCGATTAAATAATGACAGGTCATTTATTCATTCATTTCCCTACTTGTTCCCTATCAGTAAAGCTATGGTTGGTTAGTTCTCCGAAAAGAAAGCCTATGTTGAAGACATTAGGTACATTCAAATCTAGATATATTCTCAGGTATTATTCCCCTCTCTACTTCCTTTTTTCCTTCCCTTCTTCCTTTTATCCTTCTTTCAGTAAACATGGACTGAAAACCAGCTAATCCTACGCAAGGTTTGGGAGTACACAAATTTAAACAAACAAAAGTCAAATTCTCTGCACTGCTGATGAAATAAAGAGGGGCCAGCAATCTTTTCTATAGGGGAACAAGGAGTAAGAGTAAATATGTTAAGCACTGCAGGCCCTAAGGGTTTCTATCATGACTATTCAATTCCGCTACAGCAAAAAAGCAACCATAGCCAATACTTAGATAAGTAATGGATGCAGCTGTGTCCCATTAAAACTGTATTCATAGAAATGGGCAGCAGATTGGCCAGCAGACTGGATGTTCCAATGCACACAAGATGCTGCGAAGATGGTAAAGTATGCAAAGGGCTCTGGGCCTTGATGGCCAGCTCCATTCCTTTTTTGTCTTGACTACTCATTCAATCACCTCGTTTATAAATGTGGATATTGCTGTTTGTTTGCTTGATTTGGATTATTGTTAGGATCAAATTATAAGAATGCATGTATTTCAATTTAAAACTATCCATCCCTCTTTTTAGCTCTTTGAGTCATGTTACATACTATCACATGCAATCTTTTGGGGTGAGTTATATTCTCCTTCATACCTAGCTCCAGAAAGCAATAGTAGTAGGACAGGTCAAAGGGCAGAGATCATATTTCTACACCCGTGTCCCCCAGCAGGCACTGTTTTGTAAAGCATAAACATCAGTACTTAATTTGATTTATTTTTCCATTTTCAAAACAGAGAAAATCAGACACAGGATCACTAAAATGACTGGTTCAACACTTGGGATTTATAGTGATGGCATCAAAGTAAATATGTGTTTCCTTATCACATAATCCATTACTAGAGCAAGATTTCTTTGAAATAAAATAAATAAATAAATAAATTCCAGGCCCCTGTCATTGTGGCATGCGTACAGAAAAGGTGCATTTGTTTGGAGTGAGAGTAATTTCACAGTAGATAGAACAGTTTCTTCAATTTGCTAAATGAATAATTTGAGTTACTGAGAATAAGATAAAATACAGAAAAGATCCTTTTTAGTAAAGATAGCTTTGTTCCCTCACAATTGACACTGAACAATAAAATGTCTGGAGCTTTTTGCAAAAAATGTACTTAGGCCCCTTTATCTAAGTTTCTCATTTTCTTTATATATGACATATGGCTCAGTACTCTTATTGTCATTGTCATTGTTGTTGTTTTTAACAGAATTTGTAGGGTGAACTAATAGTCTCTTGGTCTGCAAGCTGCTTTTAAAACCACATTAATTTTGAGGCTCTTATATATTAGTCTTGTCTCCTCTGATGTAGCTTCTGGCTATAATTTAACCTTTCTTCTACATGTTGCTTAAAGAAGCTTCCAAAATAGCCATATTTTATTACTTGAATATTTTAGCAAGATTGAGCATATCAATGTACTCTTTGGAGAAGTTACTTGTTCATATTCTGTTGATGGTTATTCAAAAAATGTTCTTTTTGCACCCTCTCGTCCATTCCTGGTTGACATGGATGAATGTGCCCTCCACAAAGTTTCATGTATTAGAAACTTAATCCCCATGGTGAGAGTGTAAAGAGAGTGGAAAATACTATTTTGGTAATTGGTAACAACTGGATTGATCCAGTCATGGATTAATGGCCATGGTTCTGTTAACTTTATAAAAAGAGCAAGTGAGGAGGTTAGTCCCTTTCTCTTGCTCAGCCATTTTTGCCATGTGATACCCTACGTCACTGGAAAGTCACCATCCAACAACAAGGTCCTCACCAGGTGTGTTCCCTGGACTTTGGACTTCCCAGTCTCCAAAACTGTAAGAAATAAATTTTAATTACTTATAAATTACCCAGTTTCAAGTATTCTATTATGAACAAGAGAAATGGACTAATTCACCAGTCATGCTGCCGAACCATACACAGAGTCTGGATGTAGAGAGTGTGACAATGAATGAAAGACAGATCAGGAATAAGAGCTCTGTATCCTTGTAGAGAAGCACTCTAATTTAAATTGAAATCTTACAAATTTTATTTAAACCCCTCTACAGTGATACCCAAAATGACCTTATCAGACCTTATTTTCTTCAAACCCTCTTGTGAAGAATATTCACTCCAGCATAATGGAATAGCCATTCCCATCAAGGCCAGCACTTATCAACATCTGTTTTTTGTTTTAATGCATTTCTTTTTTTTT